>NC_056737.1:1372739074-1372970754 GCF_019279795.1 Protopterus annectens
TTAAAAATTCCCGGTTTTTTTTTTAAAAAGGAAAAAAAAAGGGTTTTTTTAAAAAAATAAAAAAAATTTTTTTTCCCCAAAAAAAAAAAAAAAAAAAAACAGTTTTTAAAAATTTTTTAAAAAAAAAAAATTTTTTTTTTCCCCCAAAAAAAAAAATTTTTTTTTTTTTTAAAAAAACCCCCAAAAGGAAAAAAGGGGGGGGTTTTTTAAAAATTTTAAAACAAAAATTAAAAAAAATTTTTTTTAAAAAAGGTTTATTTAAAAAAATTTTTTTAAAAATTTTTTAAAAAAAAAAAAATTTTTTAAAAAAAAAAATTTTTTTAAATTTTTAAAATTAAAAAATTTTTTTAAAAAAAGGGGGGGGTTTTTTTTTTTAAAAAAGGGGGAAAAAAATTTAAAAAAAAATTTAAAAAAGGGAAGAAAAAAAAAAAATTTTAAAAATAAAAATTTTTTTTTTTAAAATAAATTTTTTTTTTTTTTACCTTTTTTTAAAAAAAAAGGGTTTTTTTTTTTTATATAAATTTATAAAAAAAAAAATTTTTTTTAAAAATTTAAAATTTTGTTTTTAAAAAAAAATTTTTGGGGTTTTAAAAATTAAAAAAGGGGGTTTTTTTAAAAAAATTTTTTTTTTTAAAAAAACCAAAAAAAAAAATAAGGTTTTTTCCCAAAAAAATTTTTCCTTTTTTAAATTTTAAAAAAAAGGGGGGGAAAATTTTTTAAAAAATAAAAAAAAATTTTTAAAAAAATTTTTTTAAAACTTTTAAAAAAAAATTTTTATAAAAAAATTTTATTTTAATTTTTAAAAATTTTTTTTTTTTTAAAAAAAAAAAAAATTTTTTTTTTAAAAAAAAAAAAAAAAATTATTAAAAAAAAATTTTTTAAAAATTTTTTTTTTTTAAAAAAAATTTTAATTAAAATTTAATATTTTATTTTATAATATATATATATATAATATATATAATATATATATATAAAAAAAAATATATAAAATAAAATTTTTTTTTTTAAAAAAAAAAAAAAAAAAAAAAATTTTTTTTTTTTCCCCCCCAAAAACAAAAAAAAAAGAAAAAAAGGGTTGAAAAAAAGAAAATTTTAAAATTTTTTTTTTTTTTTTTTTTTTTTTTTTTTTTTTTTTTTAAAAAAAAAAAAAAAAAAAAAAAAAAAAAAAAAAAAATATATATATATATATATATATTTTTTTTTTAAAAAAAAAAATAAAAAATAAAAAATTAAAAAAAAATTTTGTTTTGGGAAAAAAAAAATTTTTTTAAATTTTAAACCCCAAATCCCATTTTTTGGGGGTAAAAATTTTTTTAAAAAGGAATCCCGGGGGAAAAGGGGGGCCCCCGGGGAAAAGGGGGGCCAAAATTTAATGGGGGGGAAAAACCCCCTTGAAAAAAATTTCCCCCCAAAAGGGGGAAAAAAAAAAATGGGGGAAAAAAATTTTTTTAAAACCCCCCGGGGCCCCCCGGGGGTTGGGGTTAAAAAAGGGGAAAATTTTTTTTTGGGGGGCCCCCAAAAAAGGGGAAAAAAAATTTTTTCCCCCCCGGGGGAAAAAGGGGGGGGTTTTTTTTTTTTTTTCCCCCTTTTTTTAAAAAGGGGTTTTTTTAAATTTTTTTTTAAAAAATTTTTTTTTAAATTTTTTTTCCCCCTTTTTGGGGGGGAAAAAAAAGGGGGGTTTTTTATTTTTTTCCCCCCCCTTTTTTTTGGAAAAAAGGGGGGTTTGGGGCCCCCCGGGGGGGGGGAAAAAAAGGGGTTTTAATTTTTTCCCCCCCCGGGGGAAAAAAAAAATTTTTAAAAAAAAAAAAAAAGGGGGGGCGGGAAAAAATTTTTTTTTTTAAAAAAAATTTGGGCAGGGGGTTTTTGGGGGAAAATTTTAACCCCCCCCGGGGGGGGGGGGGAAAAAAAAAAATTTTTTTCCCCCGGGCGGGGGGGTTTTTTTTGGGGGAAAAATTTTTTTTAAAAACCCGGGAAGGGGGGGGGGTTTTTTTTTAGGGGTTTTTTTTTCCCCAAAAAAACAAATTTTTTTTTGGGGGGTTTTCCCCCCGGGGGAAATTTTTAAAATTTTTTTTTCCCTTTTTTTTTAAAAACCCTTTTTTTTTTTTTTGGGGGGGGGCCCCCGGAAAAAAAAAGGGGGGGGGGTTTTTTTTTAAAGGGGAAAAAATTTGGTTTTTTTGGGCCCTTTTTTTTTTCGGGGGTTTAAAAAAGGGGGGCCAGGGGGGGGGGAAAAAAAATTTAGGGGCGGTTTTTCCGTTTTGGGGTTTCCCCAAAAAAGGGAAGGGGGGAAATCCGGGGAAATTTTTCCCAAGGGGAGGGGGGGGAAAAAGGGGGGGTTTTTTTTTTGGGTTTTAAAAAATTTTTGGGGGGAAAAAGGGGGGGGGCCCCTTTTTTTTTTTTAAATTTTCTTTTTTTGGGCAGGGGGGGGTTTCCTTTTTTTTTTTTAAAAAAAAATTTTTTTTTTTTTCCCCCGGGGGCCCCCCCAAAAAGGGGGTTTTTTTTGGGGGGGGAAAAACCCTTTTTTTTCCCCCCAACACCTTTTTTTTGGGGGGAAATTTTTTTTTTTTCCCCCCTTTTTTTTTTTTTTTGGGGGGGCTTTTTTTTTTTTTTTGGGGGGCCCCCCTTTTTTTTGGGGGGGGCCCCCTTTTTTTGGGGGGGGAAAAATTTTTTTTTTTAACCCCCCCGGGGGGGTTTTTTTGGGGAAATTTTTTTTTTTTTTTTAAAAAATTCCGGCCCCGGGGTTTTTTTCCCGGAAGGGTTTTTTTGGGGGGAAAAAAACCCGGGTTTGCTTTTTTTTTTTAAAAAAATTTTTGGGGGGAAAAAAAATTTTTTTTTTTTTTTGGGGGGGGAAAAAAATTTTTTTTTTTTTTCCCCGGGTTGAAATTTTTTTTTTTTTTAATTTTTTTTTTTCCCCTTTTAAATTTTAATTGGGAAATTTTAATTTTTTCCGGGTTTGGCTTTTTTTTGGGGGGGGGGGGGGGAAAAAAAAGGGGGGGAAAAGGGAAAAACCCCCCAAAAAAAGGGGGGGAAAACGGGGTTTAAAGGGCCGGTTCCCCCCCCCCCCCTTAAAGGGGGGTTTTTTAGGGGGGTTTAAAAGGCCCGGGGGTTTGGGGGGGGCCCGGGAAAAATTTTTTTTTTTTTTTTGGGGGGGGAAACTACACATATTTTTTTTTTTTTTTTTTTAAAATTTTCCCTTTTTTTTGGCCTTTTTTTGGCTTTTTTTCCCTTTTTTTTTTTTGGGGGTTTTAAAGGGGGGGGTTTTTTTTTTTTTTTTTGGGGGGAAACCCCCCCTTTTTGTTTTTTTTTTCCCCCCCCCTTTTTTTTCCCTTTTGGGAAAAAACCCCAAAGGGTGTTTTTTTTGGGGGGTTTGGGGGAAAACCCCGGGTTTTTTAAAGGGGGGGGGCCCCTTTTGGGGGGCCCGGTTTGGGGCCCCTTTTCCCCCGGGGTTTTTGGGGTTCGGGGGAAAAATTTTTTTGGGTTTTGGGGGGGAAAAAAAAATTTCCTTTTTTTGGTTTTCCTTTTTTTTTTTTTAAAAAAAAATTTTTTTTTTTTTTTTGGGGGGGGGGGAAAAAAAGGGGGGGGTTTTTTTTTTCCCCCTTGGTTTTTTCAAAACCCCCCCCCCCCCAAAAATTTTAAAAAAAATGGGGAATTTTAAAAAATTTTGGGGGGTTTGGAAAAAGGGGAAGGGTTTTTTTTGGTTAAAAAACCTTTTTTACTTTTAAAAAAAAATTTTTCCCCCCCGGGGAAAAAAAAAAACCCTTTCCCAAAAAAAAAAATTTTTTTTTTAAAAAATTTTGTTTCCCCAAAAAAAAGGGGGGGAAAAAAAAAATTTTTTTGGGGGTTTTTTTGGGGGGAAAGGGGCCCCCAAAATTTGGGTAGGGGGGGCCCGGAAAAGGGGGGGGGGGGCCCAAAAAAAAAAAATTTTTTTAAAAAAAAAAGGGGGAAAGGGAAAAAGGGCCTTTTTTTTTTTAAAAAAAACCCCCCCTTTTTTTTTTCCCCCCCAAAAAAATTTTTTTTTTTGGGGGGGGGAAAAAAAATTTTTTTAAAAAAATTTTTTTTTTTTTTTGGGGGGGAAAACCCCCCGGGGTTTTTGGGGGGGGGGTTTTGGGGGTTTTGGGGGGGGGGGGGGACCCCCCCCGGGAAAAGGGGGGGGGGTTTTTAAAAAGGGGGGGGGCTTTGGGGAAAAAATTTTTCCCCCGGGGGGAAAACCCCAAACCAAAAAGGGGTCAAAAGGAAAAAAAAAGGGGGCTTTTTTTTTCCGGGGGGGCCCCCCGGGTTTTGGGGGTTTGGGGGCCCGGGTTTCCCAAAAAAAATTTTTTTCCCAAAAAAAAATTTTTGGGGGCAGGGGGGGGGGGGTTTTTTTTTTTTAAAAAATTTTGGGCCCCCCAATTTTTGGGAAAAGGGGCCCAAAAAAAAACCCCCCCGGGGGCCCGGGGAAGGGGGGTAAAAATTTTAAGGTTTGGTTTCCCCAAAAAAAAAAAATTTTTTTTTGGGGGGGCCCCCAAAAAATTATTTTTTTTTTGGGGAAACCAAAAACCCCCCGGGACTTTTTTTTGGGGGGGGGGCCCCCTGAAAAGGCCCAAATTTTTTTCCCCCCCAAAAGGGGGGGGGAAAACCCCGGGGAAAACCCCGGAAAAAAGGGGGTGGGGGGCCCCCCAAAAACCCCGGAATCCCCCCCCCCCCCCTTTTTTTTTCCAAAATTCCCCTTAAATTTAAAAACCCTTTTTTTAAAAAAAAATTTTTTTCCCCAAAAAAATTTTTTTAAAAACCCAAAAAAATTTTTTTCCCCCCTTTTAATTTTTTAAAAAAGGGGCCCCTTGGGGGGGGAAAAAAAAGGGGGGCCCCTTTTTCAGTTTTTCCCCCGGGGGGGGGAAAAAAAAAAGAGGTTTTTTTTAAAAAAAAAAAAAAAAAAAAAAATTCCCCAAAAACCCCTTTTTGGGGGAAAAAAAAAACCCCCCCCCAAAAAAAGGGGGGGGGGGGGGCCCCGCGGGGAAAAAACCCTTTTTGGGGGGGAAAAAAAAATTTTCCCTTTTCCCTGCGGTTTAAAAAAAAAAAGGGGGTTTTGGGGTTTTTTTTGGGGGGTTTTGGGGGCCCCTTGGGGGGGGGGAAAAAAAAGGGGGGGAAAAAAAAATTTGAAAATTGGGGTTTTTCCTTTTTGGAAACCCCTGAGGTAGGCAGGGGGGCCCCCTTTGGGGGAAAACCAAAAATTTTTCCAGGTTTTAAAAAAAAAAATTTTTTTTTTTTGGGGGTTTTTTTGGGTTTTCCCCTTTTTTCCTTTTTCCCTTTTTTAAAGTTTTTTTCCGGGGGGGCCCCCGGGGTTTTTATTTTTTTTTTTTTTGGGGTTTTTTTTTAAAAAAAAAACCCCCCCGGAAAAAAGGGGTTTTTTGGGGGGTTTTTTAAAAAGGGGGGAAAAAAAAAGGTTTTTTTTAAAAAATTTTTTTTCCCCCCTTTTTTTTCCGGGGAAAAAATTTTTTCCCTTTTTTTTTGGGGGAAAGTTTTTTTTAAAAAAAAAAAAAAATTTTTGGGGCCCCCAAGGGGTTTTTTTTTGGGGGGTTTTTTTTTCCCCGGGAAAAGGGGGGGGAAAAAATTTGGGGTTTGGGGGGGGGGAAAAAAAGGGGGAAAAGGGGGGAAAAAAATTTTTTTTTTTAAAAAATTTTGGGGAAAAGGGGAAGGGGGGAAAAGGGGGGGGGGAAATTTTTTTTCCCCCAAACCTTTTTTTTCCCCTTTTTTTCCTTTTGGGGCCTTCCCCGGGGGGAAAAAAAGGGGGTTTTTTTTCCCCCCCGGGGGTTTTTGGTTTTTTTTTTTGGTTTTTGGGGGGGAGGGTGGGGGGAAAAAATTTTTTTTTGGGGGGGGGCCCCCCTTTTTTTTTTTTTTTTGGGGGCAGGGGGGGTTTTTTGGGGGCCCCCCTTTTTTTTTTTTTTTTTTTTTTTTTGGGGGGGGGGGAAATGTTTTCTAAGTCATCTGCCAGTGTGTTTTTTTGGGGAATTTTTGGGGGGGGTTTTTTTTTTGTTTAAAATTTTTTTAAGGGGGGGGGGGGTTTTTTGGGGGGGTTTTTAAAAAATTTGGTTTTTTTGTTTAATTTTTTGGGGGGGCCCCCCCAAAAGGTTTTTTAAAAAGGTTTTTTTTAAAATTTTTTTTGGGGGTTTTTTTTTCCCCCACCCGGGCCCCCCCAAAAAAAAAGGGTTTTTTTTTCCTTTTTTTTTGGGGAAAAAATGGGTTGGGGGGCCCCCCCCCTTTTCCCCCGGGGGGCCCGGTTTGGGTTTTTTTGGGGACCAAAAACCCCTTTTTTTTTTAAAAAAATTTTTAAAAGTTTAAAAGGGGGGGCCCCCCCCTTTTTTTTTTTTTTTTGGGGGGGCCCAAAAAAGAAATTTTTGCCCGGGGAAAATTTTCCCCCCCAAAAGGGTTTTTTCCTTAAAAATTTTTTTTTTTTTGGCCCCCGGGAAAAAACTTTTTTGGAAAAAAATTCCCTTTTTTTTGGGTTTTTTTAAGGGGAAAAAAAAAATTTTTTTTTTAATTTTGGGAAAAAAAGATTTTAAAAAGGGTAAAAAAAGGGGTTTTGGGGGTTTTGGAAAATTTTAAAATTTTTTTTAAATTTTTTTAAAAATTCCCGGGGGGAAAAAAAATTTTGGGGAAAAAAAAAATTTTTTTGGGGGGAAAAAAAAACCAAAAGTTTTTAAAATTTTTCCCCAACCCCTTTTTTTTTGAAAAAATTTGGGGCCCCCTTTTAAAAAAATTTTTCCCGGGGGGGGGGGTTTTTCCCCCGGGGGGTTTTAAAAAAAAAACCCGGGCCCCCCCTTTTTTTCCCCCCCCTTAATTTTTTTTTTAAAAACCCCCCAAAAAACCCAATTTCGGGTTTTTTTTTTAAAAAAATTTTGGGTTTTCCCCAAAACCCCGAATTTTTCCCGGGGGAAACCCTTGGGAAAAAAGGGGGGGAAAAAAAGGGGCCCTTTGGGGGGAAAAAAAATTTTTTTTTAAAAAATTTTCCCCGGGTTTTGGGTTTTTTTTTCCCCCTTTTTTGGGGGGGGGGGAAAACTTAAAATTTTTGGTCCCCCCCTTTTTTTTTTAAAAACCCATTTTTTTTATTTCCAAAAAATATTTTTTTTTTTTTTTTTAAAGGGGGGGGGTTTTTGGGGTTTTAAAAAGGGGGGGGGGCCCCGGCCCCCCCAAAACCCCCCCCTTTTTTGGGGGTTTTTTTTAAAAAAAAAAAAATTTTTTTTTTTTTTTTTGGGCCCTTTTTTTAAAAAATTTTTTTTTGGGGGGGGGGCCCCCCCTTTTTTTTTTAAAAAAAAAATTTCCCCGGGGGGGTTTTGGGGGTTTTTTTTTTAAATTTTTTGGGGCCGGGTTTTTTTCCCCGGGGAAAAGGGGGGGGGTTCCCCCGGGGTTTTCCCTTTTTTTTTTTTCCCCCCTTTTTTTAAAACCCCCCTTTTTTTAAAAAACCCCCCCGGGGGGCCCCCGGGGGTTTTAAAAAAGGGGGAAAAAAAATTTTCCCCTTTTTTTAAACCCACCCCAAAAGGGGGGGCCCCCCCTTTTTTTTTTTTGGGGGGCCGGGTTTTTGGAAAATTTTTTTGCCCTTTTTAAAATTGGGTTTTTCCGGGGTTTTTAATTTTTCGGTTTTGGAAAAAGGGGTTTTTTTTTTTAAAAATTTTTTTTTGCATTTTTTTTTTTGGGGGGGAAAATTTTTTTAAAAAAAAAAAAATTTTAAAACCAAAAATTTGGAAAAAGGAAGTTTAAAAAAATCCCTTTTTCCCCCCCGGGGGGGGGATTTGGCCCCCCTTTTTTTTGGGGGGTTTTAAACCCCCCTTTCCCCTTTTTTTTTTTTGGTTCCCCCTTTTTTGGGGTTTTATTTTTTTAATTTTTTGGGTGGGAGAGGGGTTTTTTTTTTTGGGGAAAAATTTTTTTTGGGGGGTTTTTTTGGGGAAAATTTTTCCCCCCCGGGGGGTTTAAAAAAATTTTTAAAAGGGTTAAGGCCCTTTTTTTTTTTTTTTGGGGCCCTTTTTTTTTTTTTTCCCCCCCCGGGGGAAAATTTTTTTTTTTTGGGGCTTTATCTTTTTGGGGTTTTTAAAAAAATTTTTTTTTTTGGGCCCTTTTTTAAAAGGGGGGTTTTTTTAAAAAAATTTTTAAAAAATTTCCCCCTTTTTTTTTTAATTCCCCTTTTCCCAAAAATTTTTTTAAAATTTTCCCCCCAAAAAAAATTTTTTAAAAAGGGGGGTTTTTTTTTTCCCCTTTTTTTAAAACCCTTTTTGGTTTTTTTTTTAAAAAACCCCCTTTAAAACCCCTTTTTTGTTTGTTTTTTAAAGGGGTTTTTTAAAAAGGGGGGTTTTTTGGGGGGTTTTTTTTTTTTTGGAAAAAATTTTTAATTTTGGGAAAAGGGGGTTTTTTGGGTTTTTTGGGTTTTAATTTAAAAATTTTTTTTTTTTAAGGGCCGGAATTTTCCTTTTGGGGGGGAAAAAAAAACTTTTTGGGGGGGGCCCCAAAAAAAAGGGTTTGGAAAAATTTTTTTAAAAAAAAGGAAAAAAGGGGGGGGTTTTGGGGGTTTTTGGGTGGGGAAAAAAGGGGAAAAAAGGCCCCTTTTAAAAATTTTTCCTGGGTTTAAAAGGGTTTTTTGGGAAAAAAGGGGGTTTTTTTTTTTTAATTTTAAAATTTTTCCCAAAAAAAATTTTTTGGGGGGGGGGTTTTTTTTTTTTTTGGGAAAACCCCCAAACCCAAAGGGGGGGACCGGGGGAAAAAAAAAAAGGGGGGGCCCCCCCTTTTGGCCCCCCCGGGGGGGGGGTTTTTTCCCCCCCCTTTTTTTTTTGGGGCCCCCGGGGGGTTTTTTTTTTTAAAAGGGAAAAAGGGGGTTTTTTTTTTCCCCCGGGGGGAAAAACCCCCAACCCCCTTTTTTTTTTCTCCCCCCAAAAAACCCCGGGAAAACTTCCCCCCCCAAATTCCCCCCTTTTGGGGGGGTTTTTTGGGGAAATTCCCGGCCCCAAAAGGGGTTAAAGAATCAAAAACCCCGGGCCCTTTTCCCCTTTTTTTTTGAATTTTTGAATTTTTTAAAAAAAATTTTTTTTTAAAAAAAATTTTTTTATTAAAAAAAAACAGGTTTTTTTTTGGAAAAGGAAAAAGGCCCAAAAACAGGGGTTTTTTAAAAATGGGTTTTTGGGTTTTTCCTTAAAGGGGGAATTTTTTTGGGGGGTTAAAAATTTTTTTTTTTTTAAAAGGGTTTTAAAAATTTAAATTTGGGGGGGGGGTTTTTTTTTTGGGGGGGGAAAAAAAATTTAAAAACCGATTAAATTCCCCCCCTAAAACCCGGGGGGCAAGGGCGGGGGAAAAAAAAAAAAATTTTTTTTGGGGGGGGGAAAACCCCCCAAAAAAAAACAACAAAAAATTTAAAAAAGGGGGGGGAAAATTTTTTAAAAAAAAAAAAAGGAAAAATCCAAGGGTTTTTTTTGAACCGGAAAAACAAAAAAAACCCCTTTTTAAATTTTTTCAAAAAAAACCCCCCAAAAAATCTTTTTTTAAAAAAAATTTTTTTTTTTTTTAAAAAAAAATTTTTTTTTTTTTTTTTAAAAATTTTTAATTTTTTTTAAAAAAAATTTTTAAACCCCTTTAAATTTTTCCCCTTCCAAAATTTAAAAAATTTTTTAAAAAAATTTTAAAACCCCAAAAATTAAAAATTTTTTTTTTTAAAAAAAAAAAATTTTTTTTAAACCAAAAAAAATTTTTTAAAAATTTTTTTTCAATTTTTAAAAAATTTTTTTTTTTTTTTTTAAAAAAAAATTTAAAAATTTTAAAAAAAAATTTTTAAAAAAAAAAAATTAAAAAATTTTTTTTTTTTTTAAATTTTTAAAAAAAAAAAAATTTTTTTTAAAAATAAAAAATTAAATTTAAAAAAAATTTTTTTTTAAAAAAAAAATTTTTTTTTAAAATTTTTTAAAAAAATTTTAAAATTTTTAATTTTAAAATTTTTTTTTTTTAAATTAAAAAAAATTTTTTTTTTTTAAAAAAAATTTTTTTTTAAAAACAAAAAAAAAAAAAATTTTTTTTTTATAAAAAAAAAAAAAAAAAAAAAAAAAAAAAAATTTTAATTTTGGGGGGGAAAAAAAAAAAAACCCAAATTTAATTTTTAAAATTTTAAAAAAATTTAAAAAATTAAAATTTTTTTAAATTTTTTTTTAAAAAAAAAAATTTTTTAAAATTTTTTAAATTTTTTTTTAAAAAAAAAAAAAAATTTTTTTAAAAAAAAATTTTAAAAAAAAACCCCCTTTTTTAAAAAAAAAATTTTTTAATTTAAAAAATTTTTAAAAAATTAAAAAAAAATTTTAAAAAAAAAAAAAAATTTTTTTAAAAATTTTTAAAAAAATTTGGGTTTTTTTTAAAAAAAAAATTTTAAAAAAATTTTTTTAAAAAAAGGGGGGGGAAAAAAAAAAAAAAAAAAAATTTTTAAATTTTTTTAAAGATTTTAAAAATTTTTTTTTTTTTATTTTTTTTAAAAATTTTTTAAAATTTTTAAAAAAAATTTTAAAAATTAAAAAAAAATTTTTTTTTTTTAAATTTAAAAAAAAAAAATTTTAAAAAAAAATTTTTTTTAATTTAAATTTTTAAAAAAAAATTTTTAAATTTTTTTTATTTAAAAATTTATTTAAAAAAATTTTCTTTTTTTTAAAAATTAAAAAAAAAAATTTTTTTAAAAAAAAAAAAAATTTTTTAAATTTTTAAAATAAAAATTATTAAAAAAAACCCCCCCCCTTTTTTTAAAAAAAATTTTTTAAAAAAAAAATTTTTTTAAACCCCCCTTTTTTTTTTAAATTTAAAAAAATTTTTAAAAATTTTTTAAAAAAAAATAAAAAAAATTTTTTTTTTTTAAAAAAAAAAATTAAAAATAAACAATTTAAAAAATTTTTTTATTAAAAAATTAAATAAAATTTTTAAAAAAATTTTAAAAAATTTATTTTTTTTTTTTTAAAAAAAAAAAAAAATTAAATTTAAATTTTTTAAAAAATTTTTAAAAAAAAAATTAAAAAAAATTTTTTTTTTTTTTTTTTTTTAAAAAAAAAAATTTAAATTTAAAAATTAATAAAATTTTTTTTTTAAAAATTTTTTTATTAAAAAAAATTTTAAAAAAAAAATATTTTTCTTTTTTTTTAAAAAAAAAAAAATAATTTTTTAAAAAAAAAAACCCCCCCCAAAAAAAAAAAAAAAATTTTTTTTAAAAAAAAAAAAACCCCCCAAAAAAAAAAAAATTTTTAAAAAAAAATTTTTTCCCCTTTAAAAATTTTTAAAAAATTTAAAAAAAATTTTTTATTAAAAAAAAATTTTTAAAAAAAAAATTAAAAAAAAAAAAAAAAAAATTTAAAAAACCCCCCCTTTTTTTTTCCCCCCCCTTTTTAAAAAAATAAAAAAATAAATTAAAATAAAAAAATTTTCCCCAAAAAAAAAAAACCCCCAAAAAAACCCAAAAATAAATTTTTTAAACCCCCCCTTCAAAAAAAATTTTTTTTTTTAAAAAAATTTTTTTTTTAATTTTAAAATTAAAAAAAAAATTTTTTTTTTTTAATTTTTTTAAAAAAAAAAAAAAAAATTTTTTTTTTTTTTTAAAAAAAAAAAAAAAATTAAAAAAAAATTTTTTTTTAAAAAAAAAACCCCCCCCCCCCCCTTTTAAAAAAAAAAACCCCCCTTTTAAAAAAAATTAAAAAATTTTTTTTTTTCCCTTTTTTCCCCCCAAATTTCCCCCAAAAATTTTTTCCCCCAAAAATTTTTTTTAAAAATTTAATTTTTCCCCCCCCCCTTTTCTTTTAATTTAAATTTTAAAAAAAACCCCCCCCTTTTTTTTTTAAAATTTTTTAAAAAAAAAAATTTTTTTAAATTTGGTTTTTTTTAAAAAAAAATTTTTTTTTTTTTAAAAACCCCTTTAATTTTAAATTCCTTTAAAAAAAAAAACCCCCCGGGGGGTTTTTTTTTATTTTAAAATTTTTTTTTTAAAAAAAAAAAAAAAAATTTTTAAGGGTTTTTTTATTTGGGGGGTTTTTTTTTTTAAAAAACCCCAAATTTAAAACCCCAAAAAAAAAATTTTTAAAAAAAAAATTTTTTTGGGGGTTTTGGGGGGGAAAAAAAAATTCCCCCCAAAAAAACCCCAAAAATTTTCCCGGGGAAAAGGGTTTTTAAATTTTTCCCCCTTCCCCCGGGGGAAAGGGCCCGGGGGGGAAAAAAAAAAACCCCCCCCCCTTTAAAAAAAAAAAGGGGGGGGGGGTTTTCCGGGGGGGGGTTTTTTTTTTTCCCCCGGGGGAAAAAAACCCCCCCCCCCCCCCGGGGGAAAAAATTTTTTTTTTTTGAAATTTATAGATTATTAAACCCCCCCTTTTTTTTGGGGGGAAAGGGGGGAAAAAAACCGTCCGGTAAAAAGGGGGTTTTTAAAAATTTTAAAAAAACAAAAAAACCCCCCCCAAAAAAAAATTTTAAAAACCCCCCTTTTTTTTCCCCCCCCCCGGGGGGGGGGGGAATAAGGGGGGGAAAAAAATTTTAAAAATAACCCGTTTTTTAAAAAAGGGGTTTGGGGGGGTGTCATTTTCATTCATGACTTAAGTGCTATGCTCATTTATTTCATTCATGGTTCTGAAGATGTCTAACAAGTTAGACGAAAGCACTTAACTTGAATGTTTTAATGGTGTTATATTTTATTTGGTTTTGCATTTGGATTAAAGGATTTTGATACTTTCAAAGGGACTTGACACTGGATTACTGGATGTACACACACATACACACAGATATATACACACATACATATGCAGCTCTTGTTGTACTGTCTGAGATTTGACGAGAAGACCTAGATTTAACTAACTTTGATATCCACCACAATATTTCTTCCTTTAAGTAAGGCAGGAGGGGAACCTGTGTGTCCGGGGAGATGAGAATGTTGGTACTAGGTAGATTTCAGGTACAACTGAATCTTCCTCATATGGGTATGGCAAAGGAGACCAAGGGGGCAGTTACTGCCTTGAGTCCTGGTACTCTCAGGATCTCCATTGCAAGGCAGGGCTGGAGAAGAAGTAACTAGGTAGGTTTTGTATGTTGTCTGCACCCCAGGAAAAGTAGGTCTTGGGCTGGTTTCATTGCAGACTTTTTTCAGATCAATAGCGAAAGGTGAGCAAGATGTCAGGCCTTCTACATCAGAAATCCCTTATTTGACGACTACTGCAACAGTGAACCATACTACAATCATTTACTTGTACGTTTGTATTTAACTTGAGTAGATCACTGATCGACACTGACCTTTTTCAGACTTTGCTCAGGAGTACTGTTTGGTTCAAGTGACTTGCTCAGAGTCACAGAGGCACACAGTAGGGCCATGGTGAAATTCAGATGAGTCAAGAGCATGTTGGCCAAGGAGTTACTTGGCCAACATTTCCAACGTAACACGCCACAGCATATCAAACCAAACAGGTAGGGGGTTGTGACCCCCACACCAACCCCTACTTTTATATACCAACTCCAAAATCATACTACAGTGGGGAATTAACTCGTTATCAACTTTGGGCATAAAAGGATTAGTATAAAGAGATACTCTGTCTCTGTTTAAAAACAAAAAAGGAGAAATGGCCATAAAGGCCTGTGAATCTCAAACCCTCCAAAGACAAGACCAAGCAACAAGACAGTCCTCCAGGTACAGTGTTGCAGAGAAACAAAAAGGAGTCTAAGTCAATTTTTCCAAAACAAAACTGAGGCCCCAAAGAGGAGCAATAGGTTTCCTTGAGAATATAAAAAGGGCATCTTTAAGAAATGGTTTGACCTCAAAATGAGAAGCCAAAGGAAAGTCCCAAGAGCAGAGGGGCAGAAAAGCTGACAAACGGGCCTTTACAGAAGGATGGGCCAAGCCAGACTGGAGCAACTCACACAAATATTAGAGAACCAGATGGATCACCACTGAAAAAGGGTCCTGGCTATGGGTATGTCACCAGACAGAAAATCTTTTTTATTTGGACTTATAAAAGACTTTCTGGCTTCAGGTTTTCTTGCCTCCTTTAAAACCCAGAGCATGCCCTCAGAAAAGAGGTGCCTAAAAGGAATCAAAACCCTATCACTGACAGTGTTAGTTGAAGAGTGGACAAGTGAGGCTGGATGAATGACTACTTTTCCTGTGTGAGGAGCTCCAACTGGTGAGAACTTGTGGTGAATGCCCCTGGCCAGATGCACCAACAGGAGAACTAGTGCTGTCTTGGCCAAAGAAAATCACTAGCAACATTTTTGGAGAGTCCAGATGAATTGTCCGTAAGACACTTGGAAGTAGAAGAGGAGGAGGGAAGGCAGAGAAACATCCACCTACAAGGAAAAGAAAGGGCACCTGTCTTCCACACCAGATGGCACAGCACCAGAACTGAAAAGAGGAAGATGCCTGTTCAGAGGAGAGGCAAAAAGATCTACATGAGGAATACCCCACTGATGGACTATGTCCAGAATCGCATCTCTGTGAAGCATCCATTAGCCTGTGTTATGGACTTGCTCAGAGTCTGCCCCTACATTGTACTCTGAAGATACACTGGCTTAAGTGTTAGACGATGACTGATGGCCAGAACCCAGGCCTGAAGAGCCAGTCTGCAAAGAAGCTAAGACTTTGTGCCCCCTTTTTGAACATGTCCAATTCTGAATAGCTACTAAACCTACCCCAATGCTGTGCTATGACACTTTTAACTTTTTTTGTGTTCTGATTGTAAAACATCACATAATTGCTCGTTAAGTTCTTTTCATTATTCAGGCTCATCTGGGTCGCTTCCCCAATACTTTCCTCCTGTTCAGAGAATGGTGTAAACTGCCCTGGGTGTCCCTCCTGCCTAATCCTAAAATGGGGGCAAATTTAGCACTTCTTCCTTGTTTCACCTCCATCATCACCTCTTCTAATAGGGTAATAGGGTATTTCCTGGCCAAAAACATGTCCTTGACATTCTGACTCTCCTGTTCATATTCGTCATCCTACAACTACGTATGAACTGGTCCTTGACAATACTCCTCTTCTGTTTAAAGGGGTGAAAACTAGAAAAATACAGGTAGGAGTTTTCACCCCTTTAAACAGAAGAGGAGTATTGTCAAGGGCCAGTTCATACGTAGTTGTAGGATGACATCAAGGAATGACGAATATGAACAGGACAGTCAATGTCAAGGACATGTTTTTGGCCAGGAAATACTCTATTACCCTATTAGAAGAGGTGATGATGGACAAGGAACAAGTGCTAGATTTGCCCCCATTTTAGGATTATGGAGCGGGGGGGACACCAAGGGCAAGTTACACCATTCTCTGAGCAGGAGGATGTTATGTGATGTTTTACAATCAGAACACAAAAAAGTTAAAAAATATCATAACACAGCATTGGGGTAGGTTTAGTAGCTATTCAGAATTGGACATGTTGTTCAAAAATCCATTGAAATTTACCTATAAGAAAGGCAAAAACCTTAAAGAGTTACTGAAGAACAACTATAAGGGACAGAAAGGACGAAAACCTGGGACCTACAAGTGTGGGTCTTGTGCCCAATGTTCATATATTCTTAGGCAGGACTCGGTGTACATTAAGAATAGAGAATATTTGATTAAAAGTGTTGGTTTTTCTAACTGTGATAGTGCAGGACGTGTATACCTAGGTCTTTGTAAGACGTGTGGGGCATTCTATATAGGTAAAACTACACGAAAACTAAAAAGGAGAATATATGAACATTCTAAATGCTATTAGAATGAAGGACAGTAACAATGCATTATATAAACATAGTTTATTGTGTGCTAAGGCCCAGTGGGGGTTTTTTGTAATTGAAATGGTGCACCAAGATTCTAGGGGGGGCCCGTGGGAGAACAGAATAGAAGACAGATATACTGACAATTACTCTTGGAAGCTAACAAACTCCCTGGGCTTAATGAACACATTTCTATTGCTCCCATACTGAGAATGAGGGCTGCTAAATTGTAGAAGGATAGAAGTGAATTTAGTCCTATGTTCTGTGAAGCAATGCATTTCTTTACTTCTATTTTTTAGGGTTTCAGATTACTGTGGTCAATTCTTGTACATTAAATTGTAATTTTATGTATTCCACACTTTCTAATGTATTTTACAAATACATATATATACTTTTTTTAGTAAATATTTATTATTTTGTAGATCATCATAGATATTAGAAAGGGTCACTTATTTGAGTAAGATTATTGATGTATTTGTATTTGAGTTTCTCACCTGCCTTTTAAAAAAAGTATTTTAAATATTAATGGCTTTTATATTGGTATTAGTATGGTTATTATGGTTTTAAGTGGGAAGTTGTATGGAATCGACTAAATATGCTAATAAATTATTCAATTAAACATTTAGGGGAGGGTATATAAGCTGCCTTAACGGATTAATTTGTTTGTCCATCTGAAGAAGTCAGTGGATGAAAATGCTGTGGATTTTGGTTGGCGTTTATGCAATAAATCTGTTTGTGGCTGCTACATCTTTGCACAGTGATTATTTCAGCACCTCCTATTGGTACCTTTTTGTGACGGATACTTGTTTCCTGGTTAAGGTACCTGATCTTTGTTGGTTTTTTAACTTTCCTGGCAGGAACTAAGCTTGCAGGTGCACTTGGTAGCTCAAGGCTGTGTTCCACAATGCCATGGCTAGTCTGCAGAGGGGGTAAGAATGTGTACCCCCCTGCTTGTTTATGTACCACATAACTGTGGTGTTGTCCGTCTTTACCAGTAGTTGGTCCTGGAAGAATGTGGTCCTTGAAGGCTGTCAGAGCATTCTGTACAGCTAACATTTCTTTTTGATTAATATGCAGGTGCATTTGACTTTGGTTCCATTTGCCCTGAATGCACTTCCCTGCCTGGTGAGCCTCCCATGCATAGTCTGATGCATCTGTTGTCAGGGTTTGGGCGGCAGGGGGTGGTGTGAAAGGTAGTCCCTTGTTTCGGTGGCAGGCCTCTGCCCACCAAAGGAACTCTAGGCGTAGGCAAGGTATGATAGGATTCATTGCTTCTAGATCCTGAGAATGCTGACACCATAGGTTTTAGATACCACTGTAGCTTCCTCATATGCAGTCTTGCATATGGAATTAGAATAATGCAGGGGGCCATGAACCCCAGGGCTTGCAGTATTTGTCTTGCAGATAGCAGGGTTTTTGTGGCCATTTGTTTGAAATAGGTTGTCAAATGAATTCATTTCTCTGCCATGAGGTAGGCCATCTGGGAAGTTGTATTCAAGCTTGCTCCCAGGAATATAATTTGTTGACAGGGTACTAGGTGTGATTTCTTTTCATTTATGGTGTACCCCAGACAAGTTAGAACCCTTTGAACAAAGGCCAGATGATTCAAAAGTATGTTCTGGCTTTCTGCCTGAATTAAACAATCGTCCAGGTATGGGTATATTTGAATATTTCGTTGTTTACAAAATGCAATAACTGGAGCTAGGCACTTTGTGAATACCCTGGGCGCAGTAGATAAGCCAAAGGGCAGTGCAGAGAACTGATAGTGCATGTAGTCTGCTTTGAAGTGTAGGTATCTTCTGCAAGATTCTCTGATTGGGATGTGCAGGTATGCTTCTGTTAAATCTAGCGCTGCCAACCAGGCATCTTTGCCTAGCATAGGAAGTAACTGGTGAAGTCAGCATCTTGAATTTTGGAATCTCCAAAAAGGTGTTTAGAGAAGACATGTCCAGGATAGGACGCCATCAATTGTCTTTTCTGGGTACCAGGAAAAGTCTCGAGTAGAAACCTTGTCCATTTTCCTCTTCTGGTACCAACTGAATAGTCCCCATGCTTAAGAAAGAAAGTACTTGTTTTTGGGCCTCTGCCCACTGATTTGGGGGTAGGTCTGGCCATCTGCTTGGTGTTGGCAACATGTGGAAGTGAAATCTGTATCCCTGGGACACTATTTAAAACCCATTTGTCCTGGATAATAGTTCCCAGTTCTTTGCATGAAGAGCAATTTTTCCCCCCAAAGGGGCAGTCAGTTAAATGCTTGGAAATTTTAAAAGGAAGTCATTGAGACAGTTTACCATGGGGGGAGTCTTATTACTCCCAGATTTGGAAGTGGAGGCCCCCCACTGCTTAGTCCTGTGTGTCCCCTGGGACTGAAACCTGGGGTTTTTGCTGTGTCTGGGTTTGGCTTGAGAAGACCTGGAAGGGGCTGGAAAGGACCAATTCTTAGAGGGCCAGTGCCTACTAAATCTAGGAGGCTGAACTTGTAAGAAATCTTTAACAGTTTGCATAGATTTTAAGAACTTCCTCAGCCTTGTTGCCAAACAGGCGGTGCTGATTTAAGGGAGCATCCAACAATTTAGCTTTAACATGATCAGGCAAAGATTGCTCCATATGCCAAGCATGCCTTCTGAGTACAGACCCAGTGACAGCGGCCCTGCAAGAGGCCTCTAAAGAATCAAAACCACATTGCAAAGTATGTTTTCCAACTTGTTCAGTAGAATGCAGCAAATCCTGTAATTCTTTATTTTCCACACTGTCAGGAATCATCATTATTTTCTGTTTAAGCAATCCAATAACATGTTGCTGATACTTTAATATATGAAACTGACAGTTTAAAGCCCTAATGGCCAAGGTTGCAGAAGTGTAAACCTTCTTACCCCATCTATCCAGCACTCTGGAATCTCTATCAGAAGGGGTAGGATTTTAGCAGTAGAAGCCTTAATGCCCTTGGGCCCCTGTGAAATAGTCTCTGGATCCGCAAAGGGATTTTTAAAAAGGAACTTGTGCGACTCAGGGACCCTGTAGTATCTGTCTGGTTTTCTGGGAGCAGGAGGCAAGGAATCAAGGGCCAAACTAGATTCCGAAAAAGCATCATCAACAATGTCTAGTACAGGACGAATAGCTAAAGGCCTATGTTGAGGTAGGAGTAAGAAATCCCTAAGCCTCTTTTTTGAATCAGAAAAATCCTGGCTTTCCCAGTGGAAATGCTCCCTTAGAGTATGCAAGGTTTCCCCAAAAGAAAACTCCTCTGGAGAGGAAGCCGAGGGAATGGAGCCCTTTGCATCAGAATCCTCATAAGTAGATAAGGGCAAATCCAGATCATCAGAAGAAACAGAAAAAACAGAATCCTGGTCAGAAGATTCATTAACCACTTCAGTCCTAGGCCTCTTAGAATGGGGGGGTTGGCTACCCCTAATTAAAGTTATTAGATCTTCAGCCATTCTTATCATTTGTTTTTTAGGCATAAAGGCCTGAGCATGTGGCTTGGGCATCGTTGTTTTAGGCATGCTTCGAGATTTAGACCTAAGAGAAGGAGGAGGCGTTGATTTAATATGCAAGTCCGTAGGCCTGAATACACCCTCAGAAGCCGGTGCCTGCACAGCGGCTCCGGACCCATCCAAGGCAAAGACATCTGCGGGTTCCATAGTTGAAGCATCTCGCGCCATACTGGACTCTGAATGGGTCTCAGTAGAGGCCTGCGAATCAGAAGTAGCGGGTATCAGGGGCTGCAAAAGCGCCTCGTTGAGTACCGGCGAACTGGCGACTGGCTTAGGAGAAGCGTCATCGGCAGTTTTGGACCTTGGCAGCCTGTCTGTCTTTATCTTTGCGTTTTTTCGGAATCCCAGTAGTCGGATGGCTAAATGATGACATTTCTGGATAATTAAACCGAAATATTTAGAGGCGAAAATATACAGACGATGGATAGTGCGCTGATTAAATAAAGCACAAAACCAACAGCAAGGTACGTCGTGGTCAGAGCCTAGGCAAGGAATACAGTACAAATGAAAATCTTTATGAGGTATTTGCTTTCCACAAGTAATGCAATTAACTTTTACTGACATCGGTAAGGAGCAAGAAAAAAAAGTTTCCCAACGGGGTACTTGGCTTTAGTTGAAGACTTTGGTTCTGAAGCTCGAAAACGAAAATTTCAGGAGGCGGACGACCGGCACTTGCGAACTGCTTCTGCTTTGGGCACTGCACGGCAAGAAAGACTGATGTAATGGCGTCGTCTGCATGTTTTATACCCCTGATGACCTGACATCATGGAAGAAGGGACAGCAACCGATGCAGGACCCACTTTGTTAAATCAGGCCGACTGAGGGCTACCTGCAAGCAGATAACCCAAATGTAATGGACTGCAACAGTGAAACACGAAGAACATCTGAAAATGAGAGGAAGAGAAACACAAAAACTTCCCGAAAAGGGGATGAATATGAATATGAATATAAAAGGTAAGCAACCTTCAGATCCCAGGACACCAGAAAAGCCAGGGACAGCAACAGAGGAAGCAAGGTTTGAAGAGAAAGCATCCAAAAATAAGGAACCTTGAGAAAGGTGCTGAATAAGGAGAGATCCAAAATAGGCCTCCAAGTGCCCTACATTCGAGGAACCAGGAACATTCTGGAGTAGAACACCTTTCATACATGAGAAGGATGGGCAGGCTGAATGGTTCCCTAATCCACCAGGGACCCAAGAACCTCTGAGGAATGAGGAAGCTGCTCTCAAGGAGGTTGGGGAATCCCTGAAAAAAAGGGAGAGACTTCTACACCATGAAGCAATCCTGACAGAGGATGGACAGAACCCAAGAATCTGAAGTGATGAGTTGCCAGTTTGGAAGACAGAAGAGCTGAAGGGATAAAGGAAGCTGACCAAGGGTTGTGGAGGGGCAAAATGTATAAGTGAAGCAGGATTCTCGGACAAAATAGGCTTCTGCACCACAGGAGCCTGAGAAGACTTAGTAACAGCTCACCTACTACCCTTCCTGTCTTTAGTGGCTTGATAAGACTGCCTGTGAACAAAAGCAAACCTAGTAGGATAGTTCCTCTGAAACTAACGGATGGAGGATAAAAATAAGTTTAAGGTCCTGCAAAGCTTTATCTCCCTCCTGAGGGGACAAACATAGTAGCAGCAGTACCAAAGAGATTTTTACGATCCAAAGGAGCATCCAGCAGTTTGTCCATAATGTGTTCAAGTAATGACTGAAGACAAAGCCAAGAATAATGCCTCATGACAAACCCAAAGGCAGCAGCTCAGGAAGAGTCATCAGCAGCTGCACTTAAGAGTGGCGAGCCACCTCAGGAGGTAGAACCCAAAACAGAGAGAGCAGAAGACTTCTGCCTCGAAACCAGGGAGGTCAGAAATACCCCGACAAGCCTGGGCAATCAAGGCCAAAGCATATCTGATCATGTGGGTCTGGTAGTTAATGGCCCTTAAGGCTAAGGAAGCAGCAGTACAGACCTTCTTTCCAATCCTCTCCATATCTCTACTATCCTTATCTGAAGGTAGGAGCTTGGTAGTGGGAAAAACCTTACAACGTTTGTCAAAGGAGACTTGACACCGCAGCAGGAGGACATAAATAGCAATGGACAATCCTCAGGAATCTTAAAGAACCTGTCAGGTTTCATAGGAGCAGGAGGTTGAGAATCAGAAGTCTTAGAAACAGCCCACCAAACTGTCAGATAAAGACTGGATGATTTGTCCAGCCTGCCCATTTCCATACCTACTGGGTGAACAATGGATCCTGCTTAACCAGCAGCCCTCCTGCCATGAATTTGTGCTTAAAATTTCTTTTCTGTTTTATTCTGGCTAAGTGTGTTAGTTTATTAGCACATAACGTGACATGAGCTTTGTATATGCAAAAAACAGATTGAAACAGAAGTGAACCTAACTTTAGTTGGTAGGCAACTATTCTTTGGTAGCCTTCCATTACCGATTTATGCGCAGTATATCCGTGTATATTTTAATGGCTGTTGTGTGCACCTTGCTTTTTTAAACGACTCTTCTGTGTGTCACAGTACGCACAAATCCAGTTAGTGGTGTTTTCACAACAGCTCCTTTTCTCTACAGAAGATTCCTTGAATCCTGCTTTGTCAACATAGCCTTTTTTCCAGAGGTAGTGACTGACTACTGTTGATATGAAAATACCTTTTTTTTTCTTGAAGTGCACTGATTAAATGTAGACACATAGTTTGTACTGGAGAGATGTGTTCTTCCTAACAACAAAGAGTGTTACACAAGAGTATTGTTATGCATTTTTTATCATGTCATGGCTTAGTAAGTTTGGTAATGCTATGATAGTGGTACAAAGCCCTTCTTAGTTCATAACAGCTCTTGGCATGTCAGTTTTATTTATTAATTTGTAGTTTCTTAAACAGGCAGATGGGCTGCTCATCCACCCCTTTTCAGCCAAAAACCTAGCTCTGTAAAGGCACAAGAGAAATACTGATTATATTTTGTGCTTAATATTTTGTCTATTCTTCAATTTGCATTTAAACGTTGGCATCCCACAGTTCCACGGGAGTGGGTGGGGGTACATAATTGTGTACGCAAATTTTATGTTAATCAGCACACAGATTTGTACCTATATGTCTTGGCTTTTGTCCAGATTTTTGATGTTTCCAGGTTGAGAAGTACGAGTGGAAAGTCCAAAGGATAATGCAGAGAACTGATAATATGATCCAGATACAGCAGACCTTAGATATATTTCCCAACACTTTAAGCAATGGGTTTGTAATGGAAAGCATCTTTTATTTTTATTTGCAGTTTGTTTGTTGGATACAGATTGCACTGCAGCAGTGATCTCTGTATTCAAGCACCTGATTACACAACTGCACTTCAATCAGTATAGAAATCACTGTTAAAGGGTAACTCATTACATAAGGAAAATGTACTACAGCAGTAGCATGGACCTTGACCATACGCCTAACACAGAGGAGCCAGCATGCCCTGCAAAACAGTGACAAATTCTGTTCTACTTTTGCTATAAGAATCTAGCTCATAATGCCTAGAATAACTGAATGAAAATTCAAGAAGCTACCTTAAAGATGGTCAGAGCTGAAACAAACACAAAAAATTGCAGCTGCAGTTAAACTTTCCCTAGTACAGTGATCCTGGACTTGGCCTTGCAAGGATTTGCCATGGTAGTTGCAAGAAAAAGCAACATATCATCCAGTCATTTTAGAGAATTTGTGAAGACAATGGTCTGCAATGCTTTTTTACAGCAAAGAAAACCAAGAGCGGTTCTGTTTGCCTGAAGTCATTTGCTCTGCCCCACACAGTACCTTAGTTGTCTTTATACCTCTAGCACATGGGTTCATAGGGTGGTACTAGGCTATCGGCCCTAGGGCCTACACAGCCTAGCCATAACAATTTCCTGGATATTTCTTCCCACAATATTTACTTCCCTGGACTCCTGTCTAGCAGGACGACTGACGTGATCCCCAGGGTGAATTTCCTATCTCCCATCCAATTGTCAAGGTTCCTTTTGAAGAGGGCCAAGGAGGCACTCTGCTTGACATGTATGGGCAGTCTATTCGAAAGTATGGGGAGTCTCTTGGTCAGGAACCTATCCCTCCAGCATGTTTTGTTCATTGTGATGACAAGGTTTAGATCCCTGGAGCATGTGGCTCTGAGGGATTGAGATTTCTTTAAGAGGAGCATGTCCAACAGGTCAGGGTTTGACATGTCCTTGTATGTTAAGCAGAGATTGCCGCTGAGTAGACGATATGCCACAGAGTATAGCTGGAGTCTTTTTTTAGATGGTCAGCATAGGGCATCTGCTTTACACCTGTGATTCTTTTAGTGAGGTATTTCTGTGGCCTTTTCAGCGGTTGCAGATGTCTTGTGAGGTACATACCAAACGGGGCATTGTACTCTATAATGGGTCTAATGAGGGATAAGTACAGTGGGACAATGACCTCTTTTTTTTTGGATGAAAACCCTCAGTGATGAGGTGTGCCACATAGAAGGATTTCTTGACTGTTGTGGCAATGTGGTTATCTAAGGTAAGACCACTGTCCACCTGTGTCCCTAAGTGTCTCATCACACTTTCGGTGTTTAGTGTACTGCCACCTATGTGGTAATTCATGGGTACATGTTTTTTTCCAAAGGGGATAACTATACATTTCTTGGCATTAAGTTTGATCCCACGGCTCTGGCACCAAGCATCTGTTTCTTAAGGCCCTTTTGTAGAATATCCACATCATTTGGGGATTCAATAATGGCTCCCGGTTTGCAGTCATCTGCTAACTTTGTTAGCAAGAGTACCTTAATGTTGGCCTGTATTTCAGAGAAGTAGATGCCAAACAACAGCGGTCCCAGGAGTGAACCCGGAGGTACTCCACTTGTCTGGAGCTGGATTTGGAGTCGGCTACTTTTACAGTCTGTGTTCTGTCAGTAAGCCAGCTGGCAACCTATCAAGTGACGTAGGGATTTATGCCCAGCTTAGTAAGTTTATCTACGATTCCAGAATGGGGGATGGTGTCGAAGGCCTTGGCGAGGTCCAGATAGGCTGTGTGGACCGCCTTACCCTCGTCCACAGCTCTAGAGACTGATTCGAAGAAGTCAATCAGGTTCAGGAGACAAGATTGGCCCTTCACGAACCCAAACTGGGTGGGTAGATGGAAAACCATATCCATTTGTTTTGAGGTTTAGTAAAACTGGCAGATTATGTCCAGTACAAGGACAACAATGTGACTGGACTACTTTTGGCAACACACTGATCAGTCCTTAATGGCAACCAGTCTCTGTGTAAAACTGTGTATGGCTTTGCACACACAAACTTTGAACATTATTGCTATTAGGGAAAAAAATAAAAGTTTTCCAAGGCAATCATTTAGTAGCACCTGCACTGTCATGGTTCAAATACTGACAAAGGCCACAATTCAGTTACAAAGGTAAGGTCCCAATCAATAGCAACTAGTGTCTTGAGGTATGTCTGAAATAGAAAACCCCCTTCACGAATACTTTAACCGTGACAGTTATCAGTCATGGTGGACTCAACGGGTAAGAAAGCAGAGAGGCTCGAAAGACGTACTTTAACAAAGGTATACACCAGCCCTTTGTCATACAAGGCTGCCAAAAACAGAGGATGCATTAGACAGAAAAGCATTAGAGGAAGACCACAAGGAGAATTTATTCCATTATGCCTTGTTAAGTTTTCTAGTCACTAGTTTCTTTGCTTCAAGCAGCATGGACAGTACCTCAAATGGGAAGCCATCCCAGGACTGGATCAAGATCCTAACTTCCAGACTGCATTTAAGAGGCTTTTAAGATCTAGACATACTAATGTTCTCACTGTTGTGAGAATGATGTGCATGAAAACAGAAGAATTTGTCATTCCTCCCTACACAGCATAGCCAGAAGAACCAAGTTTGCTTTGTTTGTTTAGTTATTTGTTAATTAAATGTGTCCTGATCAAACAGGCGCTATTAAGGTGAGATTAGTAGCTTTGCCTTGTCTTCACGTGTTTTTATAAGCACCCTAGGTAGGAGAAGAGAGGGAAATAAATACATAATTTGTCTAAGGGTACATTCAGAAGTTGCACCTTGACATCTTCTGATAAGGAGTGAACTTTTGGCCATGGTCTCTGCTTCAAATCTGAACAGAGTCCTTCCTTAATCATGTTCAACACCTACTTCAGAACATCATTTTGATACTGTAACATATGGTTATGGTTCTTTACTTTGTATAGCTGATACAGTTTTTGATGGGTACAACTCTGGCTCTGTACAGGTACTGGGCACTGTTCAAATGCACATCTGAATGCCTGAATTAAAGGATGGACAGCAACGTGATTCAGCTCTTCAGTTCCAGAAATTCCAAGTATTTTTATGACAGCCAGATAATTATTTGACTTCCTCTGTCATTAAATGTGATGCTTCCCCAAAGGATTTATCCAGGAGGGGGCTGAGGAAAGATCTCTTCATTGGTATCATATCCAAGGAGTAAAGCTACCTGGAACACACAATACCTTGTTCTTCTTAACCTATGTCTTTGCTTTAGGTGGGGTGGAAAGAATGGTATCTGATATAGAATGCTCCACTGGGAAATGGGGAGCTGACACACAAGCCCTCTGCCAAAGGGAAACGTATTCTACAAAAAAGTCAAAATCAAAGATGGTAGGGGCTAGGTTCGGGGGCCACACATGGATGCTTACCTTGAAGGAAAGGAAAAAAAAAATCACAGGAGATTTGGCTCACCTGGACTAAAGTGCTAAAACTACACAGTTTTTTTTTTTTTTTTTTTATTAAAGATTAAGAGTTGGCAACCCCCCCAAGGGGACATTACCCAACCTGCACAGTCACCTCACCCACTGTGGGTGAATGAGAACCAGTATTTGACTGAGATGCAGCAAAATTATCTATCAAAGCATGGAAAGGTTTCAGGTGCACTCTCACTACCAAATTCTGAACAGCTGCTGGTGTATTGGGATGGACAAACATGTCTGACTTGATGACTGATGCACTCAGTACCTTTTTTTGCCTTACAGGGTCAATAACGCCTCAGAGACTCTGCTTATGTGATCCTTGGTTGCCCACTGAGTTTCTACATTTAAAAAGGTGCTTAGACTTCTGCTTTTTGGAACCACTAGATGATAGCTCTTTTGAAAAGAGGTGGCAATCACTTGGTTTAAATCAACCCCAATCTTCTGAACTTTGTAAAGACCTGGAGGTTTCTATCTCTTGTGATTTCCTTTCTAAAGGACATAAAATGAGTACAAGACGTGGAGATTTTTTGTTAAAAAATGAAAAGGCTCCAATGGTGCCAACATTTCAGCAGAATCTGTGACCCACAGGCAAACTTACTGGTTGTCTTTTCAGGGGATGTCAGCCTCAAAAAGATTGTCCAATATTTCTCAAAAGCTAAACTCAATGAAAAAAAATCAGAATGGAATACAACACTGACGACAGCAAATAAGAACTAGAAAACGCACAAATGGGTACTTAACACACCAGAAGTTATCTGTATGTCAATGTCAGATTACTGAAAGCTCTGATGCAGCAAAAAATAACTAAAGATGGCATGGATGGCTCTTTGTCTACACATTATACTGACGATATCCTCAAAAGTATGGAGGAAAAAGTCTATACAGGGATGTCTTAATCTCTTGAAGGCTGGTTGGATAAACAGACATTTACATGGGAATAATTCCCACTCTATGAAGAAGCAACTGCAGCAATGATCCCTACAACAAACATTACACATTACAGTCATAAAGAAAAGACAGTGTGCTAGCCTTACCTGATGCATAATTAGACTGGGAAATCCAACCAATAAATAAACTGAAGGGAAATACACTGATGTACCTAAAAACACCCAGGCACCAAACCCTGACCTTGTTTAAGGGCTGTCAGCTGCTCAAAAAGCTACATTGTCAGAGGGCAAAAAAATACATAAGCGAGGTCCAACAAAGCACCAAGCCTTGCTTTCCTGTTACAGTCTTGCTAGCTGATGAAGCAAAATAGTCAATAAAGAAAAAAATGTACACAAGGTTTTAAAGAAGAAAAAAAATAACGTGGACAATGAGGCTCTACACAAAACAGTCATTAATTACTTGACTCTATACAGGAATGTTAGCACCTGACCAACTTTCACAATTATTGCCCTAAACGCCAAACAAGCTTCAGACATTGAGCAACGAACTTTGTAAAAGTGTGAAAACTGTGCTCCTTCCAACAGGAATGTAGAGTGCAACAGCATATCCAGAGGCCCTAAAGGAAAAAAATATCTAATTTTGGATAATAAAGCTACATTTTGAAAGCTTTTTTGAATGCAACAAAGCAAAAAGCACTCCAAATAAGTGAAAACAGGCAAGCTACTTGCAAGTTTCAATTTAAATGGCAACCACAAGCAGTCAGCTGCCATAAGACCTCTATAATCAGTAAATAACACAAATGCTTTCATTCTATAAGGGGGTTCAGACTGTGAACACAATTAGATATCTGCAGATTACATACCATGTCCTTGATTGCATGATAGACACTGTCACATGATCAAATGAATCTTAGTGAGACAGCCCTCTTTGTTTTTGGATAAATGTTAAGTCCAACATCATTCAGTCCAGGAAAAAGGCATTCGCCTAGTCTGAGCTGCTAGACATACTCCTAAACCAGTAACTCTTCTACGGCCATTTTACCATGGATCAAATGTACAACTTCTACAACTGTAAACTTAAATCTGGCATCTGCGCCAACAAAATAATGTTTACAGAAAACACTATTAAAGTTTTCTGTGGCCGCATCATGCATATGCCCAGAGGTTCCTTGTTGTAACACATCTGCACAGCTAGACATTTTTCACACACACAGACAAAATTTGCAGATGTGGAAGTAACAGAGCTTGGTATAGCAATGCTTTCCTCTCAATACTAGTTCATTCACACCAGTCTTCAAATAATGACATCTGTGTCAGAAGCCATGCCTCTTCATCCCTACAGATTTAATTTTCTAGGTTTCTTTTACCTCTCAAATACAACACAAGGAGAAACTGACTGATTTCATAAATGGTGTTTCTCAGACTATTTCTTACTACACCTTGTATGACTTTCATATCAACAGAATAAGAAAGCTTTATATACGTAACTCAATTTGTTTCCCTGGGCTGCACCAAAGTGGCTTCCAGTCTCTCCTTCCATGTCAGTATCTACAAAAGTTAGCAAAAAAAGTTACCTTGAAAAAAACTGCATCTTTGTGCATGCTGTCACCTGTTCATAACACCAAGTCATGCAATGCAACTGAATTTCCATGGCTTGAGGACATTTTGGCACATCTATACCCAGGAGAATGTAAAGCTGGCAAAGGCCTCTACCAAATGAAGTAAAGACAGTCTGCAGACCTATATCCTGCCAACTAGACCCCCAAGATTAAGTGACCTGAACAAATTCTAAAAAGCCTAGATGCATTTCCCTCTCCCTTGATCTAGACTATAGGACAAAATAAGGCAGGACAATAGATTCTAAATGAGTTCCTAGTGTAGGTGCAGTATGGGTAAAACCTTGACGGTGCCTGAAGGACTTGAAAAAAGTAATTAAATAGATAGCTAAACTAAGAGATATATACAAATGTCTATATTTTACCTTGACTGCCTTAGCAGTTTCCAGAGATTGTTCTGGTGGAATGCCAACTTCTCTGTCTCTTAGCAACTGTTGAATGAAGTATGTAATGTCTCTTCCAGCAATTGGAATGTGTTTAATACAACTGCCAATAACATAGCCTTCGGCCTAAGGAAAAAAAAAAATCACAAAAGCATACAATTCAGCACTGCAGCACTGAGAACTTTTTTTATGCCAGTTGTATTTTTCATTCTGAGAAACTTTTCAAATGTACCATAACTGATATTCAAAAACTAGACAATTTATATATGCCTGCTTTCAGAATGGTGACGACAGTTGCACATATCCTAGAAAAATCATAATGAAATGGAGTCCAGTAATTTATATAAATGGAATAAATTTTAGCTAAGACAAAGAGGCTAAATAAAAAACAGAAGCATTACAGATGGATAAAATGCACACGAGGAACATGGGAAAGAGAGGTGGGAAAGAGCACTATTGAAGGTTTGTCCACTCCAAGAGGGAGGGAGACTGTTTCCATCTGTGATGGACATGCATACCTTGTAATGGAGATGTGTTACCATGCAGGTCCAGAATTTGAGACACTGGCTGCTCTACTTCATTTCTCTTGTCACACCCACTACTTGTGCAGTACCAGCTCTGGGATACAATACTACGAACACTAAAGAATATGGTTCAGCTGGACAGATGGTCAGCTGGGAACACATGAAGGGAGGAAAAAAATGAGCAGTATGGGTCAATCAACTTCAGGGTCTCAAAAAAATCAATTATGCCTGCTTGATGAGGAGGGAAAAAGGAGATGAAAAAAGAAAGAAGAATGAAGGAAAGAAATAAAGACTAAAGACAAGTGAAATATTTTCCAGAAGAATTTCATGAGATAATTTTCTGTATGGATCATTCTAATGGAAAAAAGCAGCTGTTCAAATAATCACTGCTACAGTAGCCTTAGCTACACAGTTTGTATCCTGCACATGATACATCAGCAGGCCAGCCTGAAAAGCTTCAAAGGCACCTAGCATGTGTTCAAGCAATTATTCAGCTTGAGCTGAACTAAAGAAAAAAATGAGTGGTTTGAGCACAGAGTCCTTCAGATCTTTTATGACAACTAAGAGGGGGAGGTGAAAGCCCTAAAAAGGTCAATGCTAGGAAAGTAAAAATGTAGATCCTCACCACTGTAACAAAAGCATACAAAAATAAGGAGGTGGGGTGGAGCAAGGGTATGGCTACTGCAGTCATCATTTAAACATCTACCGTTAAGGCATGTTTACTTGCGCAACTGTAGTACATACATCATGATCACTGCCACAGTTATATGGGCAGATTACCATAGCTTAGACTGACTGGGAGAAGGGAAAGGGGAGGGATGAGGAGCTCCTGCAGAAAGACCTAGTAAAGTCCATTCTTGACCTGGAGATGAAATTAGTGTATAGTGCTTTGGAAATGTATACACACAGGACCAAGTTGCTGCTTCTAGAATACTTCTAGAATCCAACCCTTTCTAAATGGCCACAGATTACGCTAAGGTCATGGTAGAATCAGCCTTGACCCCACCTGGAATTGCCTTGTTGTGGTAAATAGCACAACACAACCATTAAGAAAAAGTTTTGACATAGGCTGCCCTTTTTTCTTACTGTCACAAGAAATGAACAACTGATTAGATTTCCTAAGAGTATTTTACCTGCCTGTATACATCTAAGGTGTATCCTTTCTTCCTCATTTTTGGTTCTAGGAAGAAAACAGGGAAATGGATAGCTAGGTTTAATATAAACTAGGATGCCACTTTAGGCATAAATGAAGGCTTGCTTCCCAAGGAAAGCCTGTGAAAAATGTGATAAGGCCAACCCACCATAAGAGCTTGAAACTCAGATACTCTTCATGGAGAGGCCAGAGCAACTGTTAACACTGTTTTCCATGTTAAGAACCCCAAGTCAGTCCGATGAGCTTGGGTCAATGTAGCAGGAGTTAGTCTAAAACAAAATTAAGATCCCAAAGAAGAGACACCTTTTTCTAGGAAGCCTGCCATGCAGCTCCCCTTTCAAAAACATTTTATCATGAAACTGCACTGAAAAAGGGAGATCCATAGGCAGGCATGTTGCCCATGACGGAGAACTAAGACTAACCAGAGGACAGTTGCACAAATAAGGCAGAATCAAAGACACATTAGCCTTGAATGGACGCTGGTTCCTGTCTTATCACCAACTAATCAGCTTTTCTATTTACTAACAATTTCCTAGTAACAGGTTTTCTTGCCTCCTTTAGTACCTACCACATGTCTTTATCGGCCAGAAAGTTAGATGAAGCTGTTTGGGGTCAGGATGCAACAAACATCTCTTGTCCAGCGTGAATAGGTCAGGTCTCTGAGGAAGCTTGTGGTAATTGCCCCTGGCCATTTCCAAAAGAAGGGAGAAAGTACAGCTTTGTACACTTACCATAACTGTAGATATTGGAGTGTATTCAACTTGCTACAGTCCAAACTGTTGGGATTTCTTGCCGTGGAAGCACTTGGCTGGCCTGACTACCAAAGAATTTCCTCCTCTTCCTTGAGCCTACGAACTCCCTGACGACATGAAATCTGGTTACAAAGAGAGTCAGCCAGTGTCATAACCTCAGTACTTTCTTGATCAACAGTAGGAAGGCTCTAGCTGGCCCCTAATGTTAAGGACCTTAGCCCAGAGAAGTCCAGAGTGTAGGTTCCTAATCTGAAAAAAGGAGAGGGAACAACCTGTATCTGAAGAGGAAAATGCCCACCTCAACCTCTGGGACAAGACTGCAAGGAGGGAGGAAATGCACTTGAATATCTACATTTACAGTGAGTGTACACAACTCTACTACCTTCTTTGTCTTTAACTGTTGCAGTCCTAACTGATGGGATAACTCCCAAAGCTGAGGATGGACGGAGAAGATTGCAATGGCAAACAAAGCTCTGGACTTGGAGAAGGTTAGAAGGTGACATTGTTTGGTGAATGTACGCACAGAGAACCAAGTATCAAATTCTAAAAATGTCCATAGTGGCCACATCTAAGAAATGCTATAACCATAGCAGTAGCCTTGGTGGAGCATGATCTCGCAGTCTGGTGGCTTTTTTCTTTGTGGTTGCAGCAAAACAAAATACAATGGGAGATCTATTTGGAGATAAATTTTTAGAAACTGCCCTCCCCTCAAAGTTTCAGGCAAAGGCCACAAAAAGCTTGTCAGACTTGCTACCTGGACAACAAAAAATGTCAGAAACACAGTTTTCTATGCACATCCAATGAAAGGGGGATTTCCTCCTTTGTTCATAGGGTTAGCAAAGAAGCTAGGTAAGGGGATGGTCTGGTTCAAAGAGACCTCTAACCACTTTAGGCATAAAAGAAAGGCTGGTACAAAGAGAAAGTACAGTTTTGTACCTACCATAAATGTTGATGTTCGAGTGTATACACTGCTGCAGTCATTACACTTTGGTTATCCTGCCATATGTTGGTTCCCCAGTCGTCCTGAGTTTCAAAGTCTTGGTCCGGCATCGGTTGCTGTCGCCTCCTCCCTGACGTCAGTGCGACAGGGGTATATAAGATGCAGCCGACGCCATTTTCTTCAGTCTTTCTTGCCCCAGATGTCAGGTGCCTCTAAATGGGTAGGCAATTCCAATTGCTAATAAAACATATATAAGAAAAGCAAAAAACAACTTACAGCTACCAGCAAATACTCCCCATAGGTAGTAAGGGTAGAAGACATAGGTACGTACCAGCCAGTAAGAGGGGAAGGAGGGAGGGTAACCTGGACTGCAGCAGTGTATACACTCGAACATCTACATTTATGGTAGTTACAAAACTGTACTATGTTCACTGTGTTACACTGCTGCAGTCATTACACTTGGGTAGAATCCCAAAGCTGAGGTAGGGTGGCTGGTTCTATAAGGCATTAGGGGTGGCTATAAGGCCCTGCAGCACTGCAGTGGCGAAGCCAGCTCTGGATTTAGAGTATAGAGGAGGATGGTAATGCTTGGTGACGGTATGTACAGAACTCCAAGTTGCTGCTTCCAAAATATCCTTGGTAGGTACTCCCCTGAGGTAGGCAGTTGAAGTGGCTGTTGCCCTGGTGGAGTGAGATCTAATGCTGCTAGGTACAGGTTTTCCATGGTGTGTGTAGCAGAAACATATACAATGTCCTATCCATTTTGAGATAGTCTGCTTTGAAATGGCTTTTCTCTGTGCTCCTGCAGCATATGCTACCAATAATTGCTCAGATTTTCTGAAAGCTTTGGTTTTGTCCAAGTAGAAGCGTAACTGCCTGTGAATGTCCAAAGAGTGCAGTAGTCTCTCCCCTTTATTCTGTGGTTTAGGATAAAAAGTTGGCAGGTGAATAGTTTGGTTTAGAGTCACACTGGATACCACTTTTGGCATAAATGTAGGCCTAGTTCTTAACGACACCCTGTCCTGGTGGAAAATAAGGAAAGGTTCCACTGCCATTAGTGCCTGTAATTCTGAAACTCTTCGTACTGATGTTATTGCCAGGAGCAGAGCAGTTTTCCAAGAGATATACTTTAATTCTGCTGTGTTAGCTGGCTCAAAAGGAGGTAAAGTTAGTTTTTCCAAAACAAAGTTGAGGTCCCAAGTTGGAGTAGGTGCTCTATGGGGCGGTCTTATGTTTTTAGCCCCTCTGAGGTACTGCTTTAACAGAGGATTAGAGAAAATTGGTGGATCCGTGTTGTAATGAGCAGAGATGGCAAAGGCGTGGATCTTGATGGATGAGGAGAGGCCTTTGTCCAGCATCTCAGTTAAGTGTTGTAGTATCTGAGGAATGTTTGGGACAAGAGGGTCAAGGCTGTGAGCTTGGTTCCAGGCACAGAATCTCTTCCATTTATCCGAATAGGCTTTCCTGGTACTAGGCCTTCTGATTGTTGTGCTGAGTCAGCAGATGTGGGATTTGAGGCAAAATTCAGGATGGTTCTTGTGCTAAGCTCCTTAAGATTGGGTACCAGTGCTGGCGTGGCCAGTCTGGTGCAATCAGGATAATCTTTGGCTCTTCTTACCTGGCTTTTACGAGTACCTTTGGCAGGACAGGTAGTGGTGGGAAAGCATATACTTGTAGGTTCTCCCAGCTGAATGAGAGGGAATCCACCTTCCATGCTTGTGGATGGTAACTCCTTGTGCAGAATTTTTGTAGCTGGCAGTTTATTGGGGATGCAAACAGATCTATGTCCGGGCTCCACCATTTCTGTGTTATCATTCTGAATATTTGTGGATTCAATTTCCATTTGTGTGGATCCATGATGTTTCTGCTTCTGCCAGTGTGTTTTTCTCTCCTGGCAGGAATTGTGCTTGCAGATGAACTTGAAGGTTTATAGCTGTGTTCCACAAGGTCATAGCTTGTCTGCATAGGGGTAGGAGTGAGTGCCCCCTCGCTTGTTTATTTACCACATAACTGTGGTGTTGTCTGTCTTTAGCAGTAGTTGTCCTGGATGCAGCAGGTCCTTGAAAGCTATAATGGCATTTTGTACAGCTAGCATCTCTTTTTGATTGATGTGAAGATGCCTTTGTTCTGCGGGCCACGTGCCCTGAATACATTTGCCTGCCATGTGTGCTCCCCAGGTGTAATCCAATGCATCAGTTGTCAGTGTTTGCCTGGCTGTGGGTTGTGTAAAAGGCTGTCCCTTGTTGAGGTGACAAGCTTGAGCCCACCACTGAAATTCCTGTTGAAGGCAAGGGATTAGTGGTATAACTGTTTCCAAACTTTGACAGTGTTGAGACCATACATTCCTTTTAGGTACCATTGTAGTTTACTCATATGCAGTCTGGCATATGGAATTAGTAGTATGAAGGATGCCATGTAACCAAAGGCCTGCAGAATTTTTCTTGCAGGGAGTTGGGTCTTTGTTGCCATCAATTGAAAGTATTGAGCCAGTTGTTCTTGCTTGTCTGGCGTGAGATAAGCCATCTGGGCCGTTGTGTTCAAGCTGGCACCCAGGAATATAATCTCTTGTGAGGGCACTAGTTTTGATTTATTTTCGTTTACTGTGTACCCTAGGCAACTTAATAACTTTTTTACAAACGCCTGATGTTTTAAAAGAATGTCCTTGCTCTCTGCTTGAATCAGGCAGTCCAGGTACGGATACATTTGAATTCCTTTCTGTCTGCAAAAAGCAATTACTGGTGCCAGGCACTTTGTGAAGACCCTGGGCGCAGTAGATAAGCCAAAGGGCAGTACAGAGAATTGGTAGTGCATTGAACCAGCTATGAATCTGAGGTATCTTCTGCAGTTTGGCTGATAGGGACATGCAGGTATGCCTCCTTGAGGTCCAAAGTCACGAACCTAGCTTTCTTGCCCAGCATGGGAAGAAGCTGCTGTAGTGTCAACATTTTGATTTTCGGAACATCCAGGTAAGTGTTTGGAGATGAAAGATACTGAATGGGCCTCCAGGCTTTGTCCTTTCTGGGTACCAGAAAGAGCCTTGAGTAAAATTACTTGTCCTTGCTCCTGTGATGGTACCTGTTGAATAGCTCTCATATCCATGAGTGCTGTAATTTGTTTTTGAGCCTCTGCCCATTGATTTGGTGGCAGATTTGGCATTCCTTTTAACCTTGGCAGAGTATGAAAGTGGAACCTGTAACCTTGAAATACAATGCTGAGAACCCATTTGTCTTTGGTGATCATTTGCCAGTTGTGGTAGAAGAGTGCCATTTTTCCACCCAAGGGGGCTGCCAAGAGGGGATTTGTTTGGCAGCTGTAGTGGGAAGTAATTGGAGCTGCTTTTTATATGATTGGGGCCTGTCTTCCCCTTCTTTCTGGCCTGATGCAACCCATTGTTGAGGCCTGTAAGGACCTTGTGTTTGACCTCTACTTCTTGGATGTCTGTATCTTCCCCTTTGAGGTCTGTCTGCAATTTGAAAGGACCAATTCTTAGTTTGCCAGTTTCTGCTAAATCTAGGAGGCAGAACCTGTTAGAAATCCTTCACCGTTTGCATAGATTTTTCCTTATCCTCCATTTTCTTTAATACCTCTTCTGCCTTAACTCCAAACAACACATCCTGCTGCAAAGGTACATCCAATAATTTTGCTTTAACATGATCTGGTAACGTATGTTCTTTTAACCAAGCATGTCTTCTAATGACAGAGCCTGTAACTGCTGCTCTGCAGGAGGCCTCTAGAGAATCAAAACCACACTGCAAAGTATGCTTTCCCACTTGTTCAGCTGTATGCAATAAATACTGCATTTCTTTAAAATTAGGAGGATCCGATTCTGGAAGCATTTTTTTGTTTTAACTGAGACAGTAAAAATTGCTGATATTTTAGCATGTGAAACTGGCAATTTAAGGCTCTCATTACTAAAGTTGCAGACGTATATACTTTCTTTCTTTCCCCATCTATCTAATGCTCTGGAATCTCTGTCAGAGGAAACTGGATTCTTGCCTGATGAGGCCTTAACTCCTTTGGCTCCCTGAGAAATAGTTTCAAGGTCAGCTACAGGGCTTTTATACAGAAATTTATGAGAGTCAGGGACTCTGTAGTACCTGTCGGGTTTGACAGGGGCTGGATTCAGTATACACATCATCCACAATATCTAACACTGGCGGAATAGCAAGGGGTCTGTGTTGAGGTAATAAGAGGAAGTCTCGGAGCCTTTTCTTGGATTCTGAGTAATCCTGGCCTTCCCAGTGGAAATGCTCCCTCATGGTATGTAGGATTTCCCCAAAGGAATAGTCCTCGGGTGGTGAGGCTGATGGAATTGATTCCTCAGCATCAGAATCCTCATAAGGGGGTAAGGAGTATCCTAGGTCTGAGGATGAATCAGAAGAGATGGACACCTGGTCGGATGAGTCATAGTCTGCATCCTGTCTAGGCCTTTTATTAGGAGGGGGATGTGACCCCCCTGATCAGAGTGATTAGGTCTTCGGCCATTTTGAGCATTTGTTTCTTAGGCCTGCCCTGGAGAATGCTGTATTTGTTTCTTTATTTTTAAAGGAGGCTTAGACTTAGCTGAGAGTTTAATGCTTAACTGAGTGGGTCTGAAGACACCCTCTGAAGCTATGGGTTGCTCAGCTAGTCCGGATCCCTCTGAAAGGTTAGTCTCGGTAGGCTGAATAGCTTGTGTGTCCAAAGGCCCAGCCATCTCCACGTGGGAGTCAGAGGCGGCCTGTGGTTCTACAGAAGCGGTCGCCAGGGGCTGCGAAGGCGCCTTGCTGAAAACCGGAGAACCGGAGACTGGCCTAGAAGAGGCTTCATCGTCAGTTTTGGGCCTCGGATGCCTATCCTTGTCTTTGCACTTTTTGTGTATTCCAGTCGTCGGAAGTTCCGACGGCATGGTATAATTGAATTTTCTACCAAAATAATGTCGGGCAAAATCAAACAGACGTTTAATAGTGCACTTGTTAAACCTAGCACAAAAATGACAACCAGTGACGTCGTGGTCTGGGCCTAGGCATGGGATACAATAGGAATGGAAATCCTTATGAGGTATTTGCTTCCTACAAGAAATACAGTTATTAACTTTTACTGACATCGGTCTGAGGCAAGAAAAAGTTTCCCCAACGGGGTACTTAGCTTTGTAGAAGACTTTGGTTCTGGATTCGGAATGAATGAAAATCTCAGGAGGCGGCCGACCGGCACTTGCGAACTGCTTTTGCTTTGGGCACCGCGCGGCAAGAAAGACTGAAGAAAATGGTGTCGGCTGCATCTTGTATACCCCTGTCACACTGACGTCAGGGAGGAGGCGACAGCAACTGACGCCGGACCAAGACTTTGGAACTCAGACCGACTAGGGAACCGCCTGACGGCAGGATAACCCAAGTGTAATGACTGCAGCAGTGTAACACGATGAACATTCTGAAAGAGTGGAAAGTGATGAAAGGTTCCACACACACAAGGGCCTGAAGCTCTGATATTTTTCTAGCTGAAGTATTGGCTAGCAAAAAGGCTGCCTTCCAAGTCAAGACATTGTGGCTGCAAAGGCAGCTGGCTCGGTAGGTGGGTGAGGTTGTACAGAATGAGGGATCCCACGGGAGAAATGGAAATTTTCTCGGATGGTCTAATGTGAATAACCCCCTCTCAGGAACTGGTTCATGAATGAGTGGGAAAAGACAGTGGGTTGGGAAGGCAGATAAGCTGAAATGGCAAAAGAATGAATTTTAATACAGGAATAAAAGTCCTTTGTCAAAAAGGCCTGAGAAGTATGAAAGGATCAGAGAAACTTGAACATGAAGAGGATTTCTGTCCCTTTTGTCTGCACCCTATAGTAAATTTCTTCCATTTTATGGAGTACGCTTTTCTTATACTAGGTCTCCTGGCTTCCTTTAGAATGTCCAGGACCCTTTTGCCAACGGATGTCCCCCTCCAGGGGATCAAAATCTCATCTAAGCTGTCAGTTTGAGAGTATTCAGGTCAGTGTATATGATGGTGCTCTTGTTCTTTGTCAATAAGCCAACTTGTCAGGACAACCATGGTTCCTTCTTGCTGAGATTGACCATTAGTGGATAGCAGTGCTGCCTTGGTCAACATGAGGCTATTAAGATGACCCTTGGCCTTTTTCCCTTTATCTTCAGCAGTACCTTGGGGAGTAAGGGTACTGGAGAAAAACGCCTGTCCAAGGGAAGGAGAAGGCATCTGTCCTCCAGGCTGTTTTGGTCCTTGAGCAAAACTTTTCCAGAGGTTTTTTTTTTTTCCCACAAAAGAAAAGAGCCATCTCCGGCTATGCTGAGAAAAACGTCTTGATGCAGCTGCCACTCATACGGGTATGACAGGTTCCTACTTATATGATCCATCAGCTGATTTATTTCTCTTGGTAGGTACTGAGCCATGAAGTGCAGACCTAGAGAGTTTGTAGTTTCTCCAAGGATCCACGGCTAGATGACAAAGACAGCAACAGTGACCCCCCCCCCACAATTGTTTATGTACCACGTAACAGTGGTATTTGTTGGTCTTTACTAGAAAAATGCTTGATTTCCACTTGTCTTTGAAAGCAAACAAGTCTTTTTGGGACTGCCAACAGTTCTTTTTGGTTGATATGTTTATTTTTGATCTGCCGTGTCCCCAAGTTGTTGCAGTGAGTCCCCCAGGTTATGTCTAAGGCATCTCTGGTCAGAGTTTGGTTCTGAAGAGTAATCCTGATGGGCAGGCCCTGACTGAGGAAGCAGGCTTGGGCCCACCAGGTAAATTCTTTCCGGAGACAAAGGAGAAACTTCACTCTGAAGTTGAAGGATTGTAAGTGTTGGCAACACACATTTCTGTGGTACCACTGTAGTTTCCTCAGGTGGAGTCTGGCAAAGATGATCATGAGGATGTAAGAGGCTATGTACCCCAAGGCTATAAGGAACACTCTCGCAGTGAGTTAGTGCCTGTGAAGGAAAGCTTGGAAGTACTGGGTTGCAAAGGTAACCTTGACTGGAGGAAGTAAAGCTTTCTGAAGAGAGAACTTCAACAAAGCCACTAGAAATACAACCCTGTTTCTGGGGATGGTCTGTGACTTTTGGATATGGATGATGAACCCCAGATTCATAGGTTCATAGATTAGTACTAGGCTAACTGCCCTTGTGAGCCATTTAAGCCTAGCCAGTTACCTCATGTAAGAATCAAACCCTATACCTTGTGTCTGCAAGGTAAACACCTTACCCATTATACCAACCTCCCAACCCCCAGGAAAACCAGATTTTCTTGGGTTCAAAGCAAATTTATATTTATTTATTTATTCCAGTTTGGTGACTGGGGAGGTCCACTGGGCTCGAGAGCCCATTTTCAGTGGAGGCCCGGGGAGAAAAGCTCCACAATACAAAGTTACATTACATAGAATATTACAAGAAAAATATTTGCTTTGCAATCAACAGGTAGTATTACAGTCAAAACAGGTATCATTCAGTAAAGACAGCAAAACTATTCAAGAGAAAGACAGGCATACAGTATAATGGCTGGATGTTACTGTTTAAATTGCTTTGAATTTTTATAGAATTTTAGCTTGAATTAGGCAATCATCTAGGTAGTGACAAATCTGAATGACCTTTGACCTGCACAAGTCTATCACAGGGGTTAGGCATTTTTTTGAATACCCTGGGTGCAGTAGACAAGCCAAAGGGAAGAGCACAAAACTGATGATGCTTCACGCCTGCTCTGAAGGCATAAGAATCTCCCGGAGTTTTTTCTACAGGAATGTGGAGTCAGGCGTCCTTTAGATCTAAAGTTACCATGTAGGCTGAAGAGAAAGTCATGGGCAGCAATTTTTGAAGGGTTAGCATTTTGAATTTTGGTACCTGCAAGAATCAGTTGAGCCTTGACAGGTCCAGAATAGGTCTCCAGGTACCCTCTTTTCTTGGGACAAGAAAGAGCCATGAGAAAAATCCCTTTTCTTCGGATACATTTTGTACTAGTTCAGCAGAGTCTTGGGTGCACAGGAGATGAATTTAGTTTATGGCCTCTGTCTTTTCATTTGGTGGAATATCTGGGTAGCCTGAGCAAGTTAGAGGTTGTTTTACCAGAAGTTTGTAAACTCTGTTTATTATTTTCAGAACTCACTTATCCCTGATAATGAGATTCCATTTTTTTAAGAAGCAGGACAGCTATCCTCCTAGATTGGGAGGGGGGGGGTAGGCTCATGGTAGAGCCATGACTGCTCCCTGATGGGACCCTGTTTATGAAATGGGTTAGGTCTACTGGAATCTGCTTGCCACTCTTTCGGTTGCTGGTGCTGCCTTCGACTCCTGCCCCTTCTAGGTCTCCAATGTTTTGGATTAGACCGGGTGGCCAGAAAGGGCCAGTGTTTGGTAGAATAGTTACGGCTGAAGTGGAATGGTTGATCCTGAAGAAATTCCTTGACAGTCTGCATGGACTTACTCTCCATCTTAAGTACTGCTTCAACCTTGGGATCAAAAAGGAAACCACTGTCAAAAGGAGCATCCAAAAGACTGGAATTAATATGTTCAGGGAGGGACTGCTCCCTCAGTCAGGCATGTCTTCTAATAATGGATCCTGTAGCCACTGCCCTGCTGGATGCTTCCAGAGCATCACTGCCACAATGCAGAGAATACTTAGCTACTTGAGAGCAGGAGATGCTTAAGTCTAGCAGATCTTTGCAGAGTGCCCCATGTTTAATTCCCCATCAGTTTTTGCTTCATCTGGTCTAACTGGGTCTCCTGATACTTGACCATGTGAAACTGGCAATTTAGGGCCCTCATAACCAGGGTAGCAGAAGTGCAGACTTTCTTTCAGAGCCTGTCCATGGCTCTACTTTTTCAGTTGACAGGGGATTTTTTGATGTGCTAGCTTTAACTCCCCAGGTCACTACTTCAGGGACTGCTAGAGGGTTGTTGATAAATTGCCTACGGGAATCCAGAACTCAATCTGTCTCGTTTTCGAGGGGGAGGGAATCTTGCTGCAAAGAAGAATCCAGCAAACACTGTCTGCTACCTTTAAGACTGGAGAAATGGCAAGAGACTTATGCTGAGCAAGTTTTAGGAATTCCCTGACCCTCTTCTTGGATTGTGGGTAATCCTGAGTTTCCCAATCCTGAATTTCCCATTTAAAGTGTTCCTCAGGGTGTACAAGATCTCACCAAAATAAATGTCCTCCGGTTGGGGGGACAATGGGGGGCTGAGACAAGGTTGCCATCAGAATCTGAATCACCACAGGAAACAAAAAATAAACCTTCCTCAAGGGTGAATCCATCGTCATCATCCTAATGTCAAAGAAATCAGAAAACTCCTCTGAAATGTGTCCATTTTTCCTTTTACCAGGAGGAGATTCAGGGGCAGAGCTTGGGAGAGAAAGGCATCCGGATCTGACTATAATGATCAAAACTTCAGCCAGACTAACCAGGTCCTGTTAATAGGCCTGATTTTGGGAGTGGTAGTCAGTAAGCCTCAGATAGGGAAAACGGAATGCATCCTTTTTATATGAGGCCTTAGGCCTGGGCTTAAGGGCATCGTTAGTGCTAGGGCGGGGATGCAGACAAAAGAATCCTGAGAATAGTGAACTAACAGCAATCTCCTGATCGAGGGAGACTCTGGTGATCTCTTCAACAGTTTATGGTTATCAGAAGCCAGAAACTGCAAAGCAGTTCCAGACTCAACCAATGAACTAAGCCCTTCAGCTAGTGCAGAAGTAGAAGGACCAGGCAGCATATCAGACTTTGAAGGGGTCTCAATAGACGCCTGTGCCACAACCTTAATCGGAAGGGATTGCAAAAGCATCTCACTTTCTTTGACAATAACAAGTCTGGGTGGACTGATGGACAGCAAACGAGCATCACCCGATACTCTATGCTTTGGATGCTTCTCATTACATCTTTGCACGATCAATCTCGGCTCCACCAGTAGACTTCATGGTACAAGAGGCCTTAATGACTCAAAGTGGTTAGCTAAAATCTCAGCCCTACGTTTAATCATCCTACTGTTAAAGCCAGCACAGAACAGACACTTAGGTACGTCATGTTCTGGGTTTAAACAAATTACACAAAAAAAAAGGAAGTCCCAGTGTGTTATCTGCTTGCCACTGTGGAGACTTAAGTTTATCTGACATTAGTCAAGAAAAAAATGAAAAGCCCCCCAATGGAGTTCTATGCTTTAGACGTGTTCTTTCTATGGTGTGGACTGACCGGAGCACTCACTAGGACTCTGCTTTGGGCTCCAACTGCAAGAACAAACTAGGTTATGGTACCAGTTGACTCCCTTTACAACTGGACTTCCTCACATCTGTCAGGACATTCACAGCTTTTCTGTCAGGAAATCCCAGCAGTTAGAACTGCAACAGTGAAACATGAACAACATCCACTGTTGCCTGAGCCAGAAGGGAGCCAATATAATGAGGATTTACCCTAGACATCAGTGGAAAGTATGAAAAAATACAAAAATATTCCTGTCACAGGAAAACAGAGAAAAAATAAGGAAAATACATGTCCTCCAGGTCTTCTTGCATGCAGCCATAAAGCAGGCTTTTGCCAAATGACTGCAGCAAATGCAGGTAAAATGGTCTATTTCAGGTGTTCCCCATAGCTGGATCAATTTCTGGAAGATCCCCCCCAGTTCAATTCCCCATTTGTGAGCATCTGTCCAGGCCCTGCTCAGCTCGTTCACCACATGGTTTTGTTCTGGCTCTATGTAAATAAAAGGGTAGAGTGAGTGTGCTGAAAATCTACAATTCAGGCTGGGTTCCCTATTACGTAACCGAAACCTTAGGCTATCGAGCACCTAAAGGTCGATCACTAAATGTTGAAGTCTGAAAATTGCGAACGGCCATTTCCACACAGGGAAACGAGTCGTTTGGCTGTTATGTGGATTTTGTTCTTTCGCCGCTGTAGAGCGATCTCAGAGTTGGTATAATTAGTTGAGGGGTGTGGGGGGGGGGGCAAAGCCCCCCCCCACTTCATTTCTGTTTAAAACTTTTTTTTTTTTTAATTTGGCCAACAGCTTTGTTTCCCTATGTGGAAACAGCAGTTTTCGATGCTAAGAGTTCGATGCTAAGAGTTCGATTTTTAGTGATCGACCTTTAGGTGTTCGATAACTTAAGGTTTTGATCATGTAATATAGACCCTTCAGGCCGCTAAGTCAGCAAAGGAAAATGTCTGCATCCCCCATTGTGGTGTCATCTGTAAGCACCAGAAGTGGTCTTGGGGACCACAGAGGAGACTGTTGACAGCATTTAAGTATAAACATTTTCTTTTCCAAAGTCACTGCCCTTTTATCCTCAAAAGCACTGCTCACGAACCAAAGTCTGAGGAGTCTGTTACAGAATATACTGGAACTGAAAATGGGAGACCTGGATTATGAAATTTGATCTCCACCAAAAACATCACCTCTTCAGACCCCAAACCTGGAATCTGGTAAATCGGGGATTCTGATGTGAGGAACAAACCGATTTTTAGATACTACTGAATTTTTCTCATGTGAAGTCTTGTCAGAGGAATCATGAGAATCAAAGCCATAACATGCAGAATCCTGACTAATCCTGGGCAGAAAAGGAAGTCTGAGTGGAAGAAACACTGGAAGACATCTAGATACTGATGTACTTTTTCTTATGAAGAAAACCTCTTAGAACCAAGACATCTAGGAGACATAACATGAAAGCAATCCTGTTAGGAATCAAACAAATCTTTTAAACATTCTCCTGAAACCCCAGGCTTCATGGTAGATCCATCAGCCAACAGAAATTCAACACACTTTGAAAGAGACTCTCTAAAGATAAGCATGTCATCTAACTAAGGAAAATGTGAACTCCTTGTAGTCTGCAGTAGGCTATTGCAGGAGCTATATACTTTGTGAATATCTCTGGAGCAGTGGATAGACCAAAGGGTAATGCGGAGAACTGATAATGTGATCCAGAGAAAGACAACCTGAAGAATTGTCTGAAATATGGACCTATACATATGTGATGACATGCACCTTTTCAATCCAAGGTCACCACAAAACTCAACTGTGGAATGAAGAGTAAACAAGTTGTGAAGGGATAATGTTTTGAACTTGGGCACAGTCACAATCACAAAAAGGTTTAGAAAGGAAAGGTCCAGTACAGGTCTTCACGGATCATCTCTCTGGTACCAGAAGCATTACTCTATTAAAAAAAACTCCTAATTGATGAGGGGGGACTTTTTCTATCACGCAATGAGATAGCAGATGTTGAAATGACAGGAGGGAAAAGGGGAGTCTGGTCTGGCATATGGGGGGATCTCTCAAAAGGAGGAGAAATTTCCCACTGACATTTGTAATCTTAATGAAATATTTTCAGAACCGGTCTAAAGCCATCTGTTGCAGAAGAGAGAAAGTACAGTTGTGCAAGTAAACTTACCATAAGAGCAAATGTCTGAAAGATCACTGCTGCAGTAGCCTTAGCTATAGAGGCTATATCCTGCCAAGAATAAAAGCCTACCAGCTTCCAAAGCTTCAGGGCAACTTCTATGTGCCCAAGCTGTCATGCAGCATGAGATGAGCTAACAAAGACAAATTTGGCCACGAGGCCCTTTAGAACTTTCTGTCAAAAGCGAGAGGGAATGCTGAGCCCTGAAAGGACAATGTTAGGGGGAAAAAATGTCTACACCCTAGCAAAAAAAACCTCATCATAAATAAGGAAGATGGAGGGAGGGAGCGGCTACTGCAGCAGTGGTCATTCAAACATCTACTGTTATGGTAAGTTTACTTACACAACTGTACTATGTTCATCATATTGATCACTGCTGCAAAAAGCTTAACTAAATAGTTAGATTACCCGAGCTAATTACATTTGGAAGGTGAAAGGAGAACAGTCCAGGAGTCCTTGGAAATTCTCTTAGCAAAGCCAGATCTGGACCTAGAGAAGGAATCACGCTTATGATGCTTTGCAAATGTATGTACAGATGACAAAGTAGCACATTCTAGAATGCTTCTAGAATTCAACCCTTTCAAAAATACATAGATGATGCCAAGGCCCATGTTGACCTTGACCCTCTTTTGGTTATAGTAAAAGGAAATATCTTTAGACAACCATTTGTAAATACTCTGTTTTGACACAGGTTGTCCCCTCTAACTTCACAAGAAATTAACTGAACTGAAAATCTGAAAGATTTAGTTCTGTCAAGACAACACTTGAGCTGTATAAGGACATCTAAGGTATGAAGTAACTTTCACCCTCATTTTTAGGTTCAGGAAAGAAAACTGCAAGCTTAGCGCAGTCTCCCATAAAATCATTGCTTGCCTGCATAGAGGATAAGAATGTGTTCCCCTTGCTTGTTGATGTACCACATGACAGTTGTGTTGTCTGTTAGAATCAACACCTGCCCTGGAAGAAGTAACTCCTTGAAAGCCATTAATGCAAACTGACTGCTAACATCTCCTTCATGTTGATATGTAGATGCTGTAGTCTGGCAGGCCACTTGTCTTGTATCCACTTTCCATTTAGATGAGCTCCCCAAGCAATGTCCGAGGCATCTGTCGTTAAAATCTGACTTGCCTCTGGCCGGGTCACAGAGAGTCCCTTGTTTAGGTGACATTCCTGAGCCCACCACAAGAATTCTTTTGAAGGCAAGGTATTATTTGAATGACAGTGTCCAAATCCTGGCAGTGCTGTGTCCATACATTTTTGAGATACCATTGTAGCTTCCTCATATGCAGTTTGGCATTGGGAAGCACCAGAATACAAGATGCCATGAACCCTAATGCTTGAAGGACTGTCCTTGCAGTCAGCACGGACTGATGAGATAGTTGATGGAAGTAAAGTGACAGACTCTTTTGTTTGTCCGGGGTTAAAAGGCCATCTGGGCTGCTGTATTCAGTCTCACACCCAGAAAGCACATGTCTTGAGAGGGTACTAGACTGGACTTTATTTCGCTCACAGAATACCCTAGGCATCTTAGCACTGCTATAACATATTCCAGATGCTGTAGAAGGTCTTCCTTTTCTTGAGCCAGAATCAGGCAGTCGCCCAAGTAAGGATAGATTTGAATTCCTTGAAGCCTGAAATAAGCTATCACTGGAGCCAGAACCTTTGTGAATACTCTGGGCTCAGTAGATAAGCCAAAGGGCAATGCAGAGAACTGATAATGAGAATTTCCAGCTCGAAACCGCAGATACTTCCTGCAACTTAGCCTTATAGGCACATGAAGGTAAGCTTCCTTGAGATCTAAAGTTACCATCCAGTGATCTTTGCCCAGCAGAGGTAAAAGCTGTTGTAACGTCAACATCTTGAACTTGGGAATGTCCAGAAAAGTGTTGAGGAGAGATAAATCCAAAATTGGTCTCCACGTGTTCCCCTTCTTTGGTACTAGGAACAGGCGAGAATAAAATCTTAGGCCCCTTTCTGATACAGGGACTGGCTGAATGGCCCCCATCTGGAGTAACTGAGAAACTTGCTTGTGAGCCTCCTTTCTTTGTGGAGGAGGAACGTCTGGCATGCCTTTGAAAGGGGCATTGTATGGAAATAAAATCTGTAACCGTGGTGAATGATATCCAACACCCATTTGTCTTGAGTAATGAAATCCCAATTTTCTTTGAAAAGAGACAGTCTTCCTCCCAAAGGAGCTGCCAGACGAGAATCTACTGGCAGCTGAAAAGACGGGTCATTGGGTCTGTTTAAAAGGACTGACCCCTGCCCTCACCAGAAGTCTGAGCAGGTGAACTCCTGTTCTAGGCCTAAAAGAACCTTGAGCCCTGCCCCTACCACGTCTAGACCTACCCCTAGACTGGGAATCATAAGCAGGATATGTCCACCCCTTAGCAGGCCAATTTCTACTAAACTTGGCTGCACCTGCAAAAATCTTTAACAGTTTGCATAGACTTAGCTTTGTCCTCCATTTTCTTTAAAACTGCTTCCACAGGCGATCCAAACAACACATCAGACTGTAAAGGAGCATCCAAAATCCTTGTCTAAACATGCTCAGCTAAATTCTGATCCTTCAACCAGGCATGCCTGCGAAGAACAGAACTAGTAGCAGCCACCCTCGAGGAGGCCTGTACAGCATCAAAACCACATTGCAAAAGAATGCTTACCCACTTGTTCAGACACATGAACCAAATCCAGCAACTCTTTACACTCAATACCTTCCGCCAAAGCATCCACCTTAGATTTTAATTGTGAAAGGAGATAATTCTGATATTTTAGCATGTGAAACTGACAATTCAACGCCTCATGGCTTGAGTGCAAGAAGTATACACTTTCTTTCCCCACCTATCCAAAGCCCTTGCCTCTTTATCAGTGGGAACAGGATTTTTAACCACAGAAGCCTTAACACCTTTAGGCCCTTGAGAAATAGTTTCTGGGTCCGCCCTAGGACTCTTAAACAAATACTTATGAGCTTGGGCACCCTATAATACCTATCAGGCTTAACAGGAGCAGGAGGCAAAGAGTCAGGGTTCAGGAAGCCTCTGCAAAAACATCTTCCACCACATTCAACACAGGAGGAATAGCTAAGGGCCTATGCTGGGGTAAAACAAGAATTTCCTAAGCCTTTCCTGAATCAGAGTAATCCTGGCCTTCCCATTTAAAGTGCTCCCTCATGGAATGCAGAGTCTCTGAAAATGAGAAATCCTCAGGAGGAGAAGCTGTAGGAGTGGAATCATCCACATCAGAATCAGAATAAGTAGGATACTCCTGCAAGTCTTCCGCAGAAGACTCTGAAGCCTCTGAACACTGTTCAAAACTATCAAACTCCGGTTCCACCCTAGGCCTCTTATCAGGCGGGGCATAGAACCTCTAATCATAGTAATCAAATCTTCTGCCATTTTAAGCATATGTTTCTTAGGTACAGAACCCGAAATGCTAGGAGAAGCCCCCACTGAAGCTGAACTAGGCCTACCTCTCAAAGAAGTTTTGGCAACAGAAGGAGAGGCTCTAACTACCTTGGGAAGAGAGGGAAGAACAGTTACCTGAGAAGCCCCCTCAGCCTGGCCTACCTCCTGAGAAGGCACATCCTGTAACAGTAAAGTTTCTGCCTGGGACTCCATGGAAACTCCTGGCAAAACCTCTGGCTCCACTGAGCCTTCTAAAGAACCGACGTCCGGGACTGCCGGTTCATCAACCCTAGGCTTCACTGTTTTGTCCTTGCGCTTCTTGGCCGAAGCGGGCGTCGGAGCATCCGACGGCATTTTATAATTGCAACGCTTCCCAAACACTAACCTGGCACAGTCTAACCTCCTCTTAATAGTGCGCTTGTTAAACCTAGCACAAGAGCGGCAACCAACAACGTCGTGCTCAGGCCCTAAACAAGGTATACACAAGGTATGGTAATCCCTATGAGGTATCTGTTTCCCACAAGAAATACAGTTATTCACTTTTTCTGACATCCATAAAATACTGAGGCAAGAAAAAACCAAAATGTTCCTAACGGGTACTTAGCCAACTCTGTTTCGGTCTGAAACTCCGGTTTCGAAATATTTCAGAACGCCAACCTGCACTCGCAAAACTGCTTCTGCATCGACCACGCGGCAAAAGACTGAGGATATGGCGTCGGTCATGCGCATTAGTACCCTGACGTACTGACGTCAGTCTAATGCGCCCTGACCGACGTCAGCCTTATACTCTGGTATTCGGGCCGACTGGACGCGGACTATACCCAATAGTAAGGACTGCAGCAATGGAAAACGAAGAACATCAGCAGTTTTCGATGCTAAGAGTTCGATGCTAAGAGTTCGATTTTTAGTGATCGACCTTTAGGTGTTCGATAACTTAAGGTTTTGATCATGTAATATAGACCCTTCAGGCTGCCAGAGCTAGTCGGCACAAAGGAAAATGTCTGCATCCCCCATTGTGGTGTCATCTGTAAGCACCAGAAGTGGTCTTGGGGACCACAGAGGAGACTGTTGACAGCATTTAAGTATAAACATTTTCTTTTCCAAAGTCACTGCCCTTTTATCCTCAAAAGCACTGCTCACGAACCAAAGTCTGAGGAGTCTGTTACAGAATATACTGGAACTGAAAATGGGAGACCTGGATTATGAGAAATTTGATCTCCACCAAAAACATCACCCTCTTCAGACCCCAAACCTGGAATCTGGTAAATCCGGGGATTCTGATGTGAGGAACAAACCGATTTTAGATACTACTGAATTTTTCTCATGTGAAGTCTTGTCAGAGGAATCATGAGAATCAAAGCCATAACATGCAGAATCCTGACTAATCCTGGGCAGAAAAGGAAGTCTGAGTGGAAAAACACTGGAAGACATCTAGATACTGATGTACTTTTTCTTATGAAGAAAACCTCTTAGAACCAAGACATCTAGGAGACATAACATGAAAGCAATCCTGTTAGGAATCAAACAAATCTTTTAAACATTCTCCTGAAACCCCAGGCTTCATGGTAGATCCATCAGCCAACAGAAATTCAACACACTTTGAAAGAGACTCTCTAAAGATAAGCATGTCATCTAACTAAGGAAAATGTGAACTCCTTGTCTGCAGTAGGCTATTGCAGGAGCTATATACTTTGTGAATATCTCTGGAGCAGTGGATAGACCAAAGGGTAATGCAGAGAACTGATAATGTGATCCAGAGAAAGACAACCTGAAGAATTGTCTGAAATATGGACCTATACATATGTGATGACATGCACCTTGTCAATCCAAGGTCACCACAAAACTCAACTGTGGAATGAAGAGTAAACAAGTTGTGAAGGGATAATGTTTTGAACTTGGGCACAGTCACAATCACAAAAAGGTTTAGAAAGGAAAGGTCCAGTACAGGTCTTCACGGATCATCTCTCTGGTACCAGAAGCATTACTCTATAAAAAAAAACTCCTAATTGATGAGGGGGGACTTTTTCTATCACGCAATGAGATAGCAGATGTTGAAATGACAGGAGGGAAAAGGGGAGTCTGGTCTGGCATATGGGGGGATCTCTCAAAAAGGAGGGAGAAATTTCCCACTGACATTTGTAATCTTGACGAAATATTTTCAGAACCGATCTAAAGCCATCTGTTGCAGAAGAGAGAAAGTACAGTTGTGCAAGTAAACTTACCATAAGAGCAAATGTCTGAAAGATCACTGCTGCAGTAGCCTTAGCTATAGAGGCTATATCCTGCCAAGAATAAAAGCCTACCAGCTTCCAAAGCTTCAGGGCAACTTCTATGTGCCCAAGCTGTCATGCAGCATGAGATGAGCTAACAAAGACAAATTTGGCCACGAGGCCCTTTAGAACTTTCTATCAAAAGCGAGAGGGAATGCTGAGCCCTGAAAGGACAATGTTAGGGGGAAAAAAATGTCCACACCCTAGCAAAAAAAACCTCATCATAAATAAGGAAGATGGAGGGAGGGAGCGGCTACTGCAGCAGTGGTCATTCAAACATCTACTGTTATGGTAAGTTTACTTACACAACTGTACTATGTTCATCATATTGATCACTGCTGCAAAAAGCTTAACTAAATAGTTAGATTACCCGAGCTAATTACATTTGGAAGGTGAAAGGAGAACAGTCCAGGAGTCCTTGGAGAATTCTCTTAGCAAAGCCAGATCTGGACCTAGAGAAGGAATCACGCTTATGATGCTTTGCAAATGTATGTACAGATGACAAAGTAGCACATTCTAGAATGCTTCTAGAATTCAACCCTTTCCAAAAATACATAGATGATGCCAAGGCCCATGTTGACCTTGACCCTCTTTTGGTTATAGTAAAAGGAAATATCTTTAGACAACCATTTGTAAATACTCTGTTTTGACACAGGTTGTCCCCTCTTAACTTCACAAGAAATTAACTGAACTGAAAATCTGAAAGATTTAGTTCTGTCAAGACAGCACTTGAGCTGTATAAGGACATCTAAGGTATGAAGTAACTTTCACCCTCATTTTTAGGTTCAGGAAAGAAAACTGGGAGATTGATAGCTTGGCTTAAATTAAACTCTGATGTCACTTTAAGCATAAAAATGGGGATTAGTTCTCAAAGAAATCCTGTCCTATGGAAAATGAGATAGGGTTGACTCACAGTAAAAGCATGCAACTCAGACACCCTTCTTGCAAAGGTCTGATCAATCAGTAAAACGGGTCTATGTTAGAACATTGAAAGTTTAATGGTTCGAATCATTAAAGATCAACCTTTAATGATCGAAGCATTAAAATTTCGAATGTTCAGCAAAAATAAAGAAAGAAAAAAAAATTAAAGGGTGTATACCAACTCCGAGACCGCACTACATTGAAGTAAATGGAAATCTCCCTTACGGAGATTTCCGTTTACCCATTCGATGTTTTGCACTTTCGCTATTCTCGTGTCAACAATGTCAGATTAGACATTGTCAGCTTACGAGAATATAATAGGTAACCCAGTAAAACTGCTTTCCATGTTAAGAAACTCAAGTCAACCATGTCATCTGGTTCAAATGTGGCAAGTGTTACCTTCTCCAACACAAAATTAAGATCCCAAGGAGGGACCACTAGTTTTCTTGGGGGCCTCTTATGCAAAAACCCTTTCAAAAACATTTTAATATGATAATGCATTGAAAGAGGACGATTCATTGACAAACATGCTGAAGCAACTGATGAATGAACCTTTACAGAGGAATAAGGAAGGCCACAGGATAGTAACTCACACAAACATTGCAAAACCAGAGAACAACTAGCCTTAAATGGGTGCTGGTTTTGCTGTTGGCACCAACTAGAAAATCTCTTCTGTTTGCTGATGTACAATTTTCTCGTAGAAGGCTTTGTTACCTCCATTAGTATCTGCTACACATCCTTAGTAAGCAGGTGCCTAAAAGGAATTAAGATCCAATCATCCAGACAGTCAAAGTTGATTGATGTCGGGGGTGTATCAAACACCCCTGAACAGATCTGGGCTGTGAGGAGGCTTGTGATAATTGCCTTTGGCAATTTCCAGGAGAGAGAACCACAGCTGCCTGGGCCAGGAGGAGTCAGCACAATGATCTTGGGCGATTCCTTCAGAATCTTCAGAAGTACCCTGGATATTAGTGGAAAGGGTAGAAAAGCATGCAGGTACATTCCTGTCCAAAGAAAAGAAAGCGCATTGGCATTTTAGGCTTTCTAGCATGGAGCCCTGAACAGAATCTAACCAGTTGATTGCCAAGAGAGGAAGCACAGAGGTCAACTTGACAAACTCCCCATAGACAGATCAAATCTTAGAAGATCCTCTGATCTAATTTCCATTTGCAAGGGTCTGCCCTGGACCCACTTAGCTTGTCTGCCAAACAATTTTGCTCCGGGCCGGAACACAGGATGCCTGTAGAATTAAACTATGCTGGGAACTATAGCCCATGTTAACATGGCTAGTCTGCAAAGGGGAGCAAGACCTGGTTTCCCTTGCTTGTTTATGTACCACATTAACTATGGTGTTGTCTGTAACCACTTGAAGAGGTCACAGGGACCAAAGATGTTGAGTGCCTTGATCAGGCAAACATCTCTTATATTTATGTGATTGTGTCTATCCTTGGTGTCCCACACCCTGTGCACTTTTTTCCCTCCTGAAACTGCTCCCCAGACAAAGTCCAAGGAATCTGTGGAGACTGACAGCTTTGGAACAGGGAGAGAGATGGGAAGACTAGGATCCAAGGATATCTGTCGTCTCCATCTAAATATTTCTCTTCTGACAAACCTAATCACTGGCATTTGAAAAGATTAAAGCTGTTGGCTCTAAGACCAAAGCAACTGCACAAACCACTCTTTCTCATGCAGACTCTTGCCAGGTGTATCATGAGAACAGTAGATGCCACGAGATCCAAAACCCAGAGGTATTCCTTCGCAGTGACCGAAGTCTGAGCAGAAAACTTTAGAAACCGACCTAGGTATAGATCTATTTTTTCCTGTGGAAGAAAAGTTCTTTGAACTGAGGTGTCACTGACATCCCAGGAACAGAATCCTGTGTGAAAGAGTTAAGAGACTTCTAAATGTTCTCTTGAAATTCCAGCTCGTGCAACAGATCTCTCAACCCAAGAGAGAGAGGTTATGGATACCTTGAAAAAGACTCTGCAAAGTTGTCTAAATATGGAAAATATGGATACCCTGTAGCCTGCAATGAGCTGTAACTGGAGGTAGACACTTTTTGAACACTCTTGGTGCAGTGGATAGAGCAAACAGGTGAGGCACAGAACTGATAATGAGATCCAGTCACACACAAGCTTAAGAAAAGTCTGAAGTCTGGATGAATAGGGATGCGATAAACATATTTTAGTCTAGAGTTACCAGGACACTTGAAAGAGGAAGAAGTAACATGTTTTAAAGTGATATCATTCTGAACCTGGGCACTGTCACAAACAGATTTAGGAAAGATCCAGAACTGGTTTACAAGCATTTTCTTTCTTTAGCACTAGGAACACCTTTCAATAAAAAATTCTTCCCTGCCTGGGAAGGAGAACTAGTTCTATCCCTCCTTGGAAAACCATTTGATGAAGAACTGGTGAAAACAAAAACAAGAGTCTAATCTGCAGGAAAGGAGTGACCCCTTGGAAAGAATTTCCTCCCAATGCCATCTGTAACCTTGATGAATAACTTTCAGAATCCATTAGTCTAAAACTGTTACCAGAGAGAAAAAAGAATATTCAGACTATGGAAGAAAAAAGGGACCAGGGTGGGGGAGGGGGGTCATAATATCTCTTGAATAGTTATTCAGACATGTTGGACTATCAATGGTTTTGGGAAGTTCAAGACTTCTTTTTGGAATCCCTTGCCATTTCTTCATAATTTTGTTTACTTGTACTTTGTTGAGATAGTTTATTCTGCCTTTGCCAAAATTGGATGAAGAGATAAAAAAGTCCCTTGGAATATTTGCAAAAGGAAGGCCGAAAAATCTTGAGACACTCTGAATCAGCTTGTCCCTTTCATCACACTTTTTGATCACTTCTGCAATAGACAGGCCAAACACAATCTATTCAAGGGTGAATTTTCTTTATTACATTTGCATTTGTTTTCTGGGATACAGCACTTACCTCTATGGACCTTTTTCATACTCTGCCCAGGAACAGTGTCTGGTTAACTGCCTTGCTCATATTCACACAGACAATGAATTTAATCTAACTTTTATCAAAATCTGGGAGATTCTGAGGCTGCAGCCATGCAAACCTCCTCAAAACAGTACCAGTGGTCCTAGCACTGGAACTATCAGAGGCATACACACACTGCAAACAACACCTATACAATAGAAGAAACCAATTCATTTAAAGCTGGGTTTTCCTGACAAGAAAGAAGAAGTTATGTACTCACCATAACGTTCGATGTATGTAGTCCATCTCCCCTCACATTCTTACCCGTGGGTTCGGAGCCGAATATCGGCTCCGACTCGGCCGATTTTACTAGCTCAAAGCCTCTCATTGGCTGGGCTAAGAGGGTATCCCATGGTGCACTGCTCCATATCCCCAGATCTAGTTTGCTGCGAAAAAACATTTGTACTCCATAAACACCTCACGTCCATATAAACAATAACTAATCAAAGGGACTCTGCAGGTGACTACCTAACCTCCAAATCCTCCAGGCAGGGGGAAGGTGGGAGGGTAAGTAAGAATGTGAGGCGAGATGGACTACATACATCGAACGTTATGGTGAGTACATAACTTCTTGATGTTATGTAGTCCTATCTCGCCTATATTCTTACCCGTGGAACAGCGTCCCTAGCACCTACATCCTGGGTGGCTCTTAGGAAAATACTCCTGAGAACTGTGGAGCCAAAGGAAGATCTGCCCCTGGAGACCACGTCTAATTTGTAATGAGAAAGAAAGGTGTGAGAAGCCCAAGTAGCTGCAGCACATACATCATCCATTGACAATCTAGCTTGATAGGCTGTGGATGCAGAAACAGCCAGAGTAGAATGTGCCTTGACTGGAAATGGCAAATTTTTACCTCCTGCGTGATAGAAGAAAGAGATACAACTGGCTATCCATCTAGACAGCGTGACCTTGGATACTGGAGAACCCAATCGGTTTTCCGAAAAGGAGACAGAGTTGATCAGATTTCCGGATATCTTTTGTCTGGTGTAGATAGAAGTGTAACTGTCTATGTACATCCAATTTGTGAAACCTAAATTCTGCCTTGCTAGAAACGTGGGGGAAGAACACAGGCAGCTCAATGGACTGATTCATGTTCGACACGGAAGCCACTTTAGGAAGGAACGAGGGGTTTGGTCTAAGACAGACCCTATCTTTATGGAAGATTAAATATGGGGGTTTGATGGAGAGGGCTTGAATTTCAGAAACCCGCCTTCCTGAAGTGACTGCTGTTAAGAATGCTGTTTTCCATGTCAAGAATTTTAATTCACAGGTAGCTGCAGGCTCAAATGGTGGTAGAGTAAGGGCTTGAAGAACAAAATTGAGATCCCAGGGCATGACAGGTTCGGACACTGGGGGACGAAGCAACAGAGTACCTTTAAGGAATGCTTTGCATAGTCTGTGTGCCATGAGACTAGGTTCATTCGCTACGTGGAAATTAGATATTGCCACCAGTTGAACTTTGATGGTGGCTGATGCGGACCCATGATAGAACAGCATAGACAAGAACTCCAGAACTGAATCTATTGGAGCTGTGTAAGGATCAATGCCTCTAGTATGTGCCCAGACAGAGAACCTTTTCCATTTGCTAGAATAAATCTTTCTAGTGGATGGCTTATGAGAGGACGATAACATATTGACCACTTCCAGTGAAAAATTATGACATCTGACTAGTGATGGAAGTGGAGTAGCCAGGCTGTCAACTGTAGTGTCCTCAGAGAGGGGTGGAACTGTCCCGACATGTGTGTCAGTAAATCTGGTAGAGGGTCCAGAATCCAAGGAGTGTCCACAATGTATGGTTGAAGAAAGGGGAACCAGACTTGATGAGGCCAGTGTGGGGCAATCAGAATCATTCTGCTTCCCAAGGATTGTGCTTTCTGAATCACCCTTGAGAGGGGAAACGGAGGGAAAGTATAAAGCAGACCGGAGGGCCAATCGTGAACCAGAGCGTCCCTGGGCGATTCCCCCTGTGGGGGGATCAGAGTGAAGTAGTTGCTGCATTTCGCATTGAGAGGGCTGGCAAAAAGGTCGCAGCAAAGCTGACCCCATCTGCTGAAGATTCACTCTGCAACCAGGCGATTCAGGGACCACTCGTAAGGCATAAGTATCACTCTGCTTAGCCTGTCCGCTATTACGTTGGACTTCCCCAGAATGTGCGTTGCCACCAGAAACTGTTGGGAAGCTATTGCCCAATGCCACACTCGCATAGCCTCTCTGCATAGAAGGTAAGACCGGGTTCCCCCTTGCTTGTTGAGATACCACACTACTGACATGCTGTCTGAGTGTATCACAATAGTCCCTAGAGGAAGAACTTTCTGAAGTGCCTGCAACGCAAGAAGCACTGCTCTCATCTCCAGGACGTTTATATGTAAATGTATCTCGTGTTCCTGCCACGTGCCTTGGACTGTCCTGCCGAGATAATGCCCCCCCCCCCGATCTGGGAGGCATCCATGGTCATCGTGGCAACAGGGACGGGTGGAACGAAGGGCTGTCCCCCATTCAAATTGTTGGTGCACAGCCACCAACGGAGGTCCTGCTTGCACCCGTCTGAGTAAGATGGGATGAGACGGTGGGAGTCTTTGGAGAGACCATTGGACAAAGAGGAGCCATTGAAGAAGTCTCATGTGTAATCTCGCTAGAGGGACCAACATGATAGTTGCTGCCATGGTCCCTAGGAGTTGTAGAACCAGTCGTGCCTTCGCTAGTCTTAGGGGCATCAGCATGTGCATTTGTTGTTGTAATACTGTGATCCTTTCTTGTGGTAAAAATGCTCGCATTCGAATGGTGTCTAACTCTGCTCCTATAAAGGTGACACGCTGTGAGGGCAATAGGGCAGATTTTTCCCAGTTTATTGTTATGCCCAACTGGTGACACAAACTGATGGTAGTGTCCCTGGTCTGAACTAGTTGATGCCTGGTGGTGACGGTAAGGAACCAGTCGTCCAGGTACGGAAACACCTGGAATCCCTGATGTCTCAAGTGAGCCGTCAAAACTGCCATACATTTGGTGAACACCCTGGGGGCTGTGGTGAGACCAAAGGGCAGGGCTCGAAACTGGAAGTGACTGGCTCCCAGCCGAAGTGTAGGTGACTCCTGGATACTCTGTCCATTCTGACATGGTAGTAAGCATCCTTGAGATCGATGGAGCACATCCATACCTCCTCTCCCAACAATGAGAGAATTGATTGTAGTGTGACCATACGGAACTTGGACTTGTGTACATAAATGTTAGTTGACTGAGATCTAGTATGGATCTCAGGTCCCCTTGTTCTTTTCAGCACCAAAAAGAATCTTGAGTAAGTCCCTAATCCGATTTGGTCTGAGGGGACTCGTTGGATGGCTCTTTTTTCTAGCAGCTGAGAGACCTCTGAGGCTGCTTGATCCCTTTGACTGGGTGGAATGTCTGGGATTTTTCTAATTGGCGGGGGTACTGAAGAGAATGAAATGAGGTAACCTCCGGAAATTATCAGTAACACCCATCAGTCCTGGGTAATGCTCTCTCAGGAATCCAGATATAAGGAAATTTGACCCCCGACTGGCTCCGGATAAGCGCAGTCGGGCACACCCTCAGGAATGAGAGTATGGAGAGCCACGGAGGGAGTCGCTGTCTCCCGAATTGCGGGGGCCCCCTCAATGCCTCTGGGGCGATGTCTCCCTGAGTAACCCCCCCCTTCCCTGCCTCTGGAGGGGGGGTTCACCTTGTGCGGTAGGAAAAAACCTCTGATTTCTTGAACCACACCCCCCCCCCGCTGGGCCTTGGGATAAGGCCTAGAAGGAAGGGAAAAACTGACCCCTACGGCAGACAGGGTCTTTCCCTCTTGCTAGCACATGGTGAGGGTGTCTTTCACTTTGGTCCCAAATAAGGAGGAACCGTCAAATGGGGCATAAGTGAAGGAAGACTTGAAGGCCTCCACAAAGTGACACAGGCACAGCCAGGCTTGCCTTCTAAGGGTGACCCCTGAGCTTGCTGCCCTACTCGCTCCTTCGGCTGCATACGAAATGAGCCGCATGGACGAGTTAGCGATGGAGTTGAGGGTAGAAATCTATGCGTTAACCGTCTGAGCCAGCACCTCAGGTATGTTACCCGCAAGAGTATCTCCCAACTCTTTCAGGAGATCTCTCTGGAGTCAAGTGAAGTGAGACAAATAATTCAGCGACTGTAAAGTGAAGGTTGCTGAAGATAGGGTACACTTCCTGTACTGGTCCATGGTCCTAGACTCCTTGTTAGGAGGATGGACCGATGAAGAAGATTCTGCAACTTCCTTCTGGGTGGCTGCTGCCACCACCATGGCATCCACAGGGACTCCTTTTGACAGAAACTCTTTGCCCTGGGGTGCGGACAGGAATTTGTTGGGACGCCTGGGCACAGGCTCCACAGAATCTGGGTTTTCCCACACTCTTCGACAAATGAGGTCAAGAAGTTCGAAGGGTGGAGACACCCAGGAGGCAGAAGGTTGAGCGCCAAAAGCCTTAAGGAATACTGACGACTCCTCGGAAGGAGCTTTGGAAGGCCAGTCTCCTCTTTGTTTCAGTACCTCCAGGATATCGGAGAAGGAAACATCATCAGAGGAAGACTTGGGGGACCCTTCCGATTCCTCGAGGTCAGTATCAGAGGTGAGAGACTCATCCTGGGAGTCTATGTGCTTCCTCTTGCACAGTTTCTTTCTAGGAGGCTCCTCAGGCACAGACTCTGGGAGACCCTTAGAAAGTTGGGGACCGCTCGTGGGGGTATCCTTAGGGCCTGGCGCTCTACTGTCCATGGATAGGTGAGTGTCAGAAGCTCTCGCCGGGGTGGTGGGGGACGGAATGACTGACCCGGGTGATGTAGCTGACGATCTGGCCAGCGTGCTCCGCATGGCCTCGAAGGCAGGTCCCCAAAAATCCGAAGACCGACCGGCCTCCGAGGCCACGACCGAGACCGGGGTCCCACGAGCCGATGCACCGAGTGGGAGACTCGGAACTGACAGATGTCCCGAAGTATCCCCCTCGGGCCCAACCGAAGAGACCAGAGTCTCGAACCCTGTTGACGGAACCAACATGGTCGGAGCTGAGGTTGGCACAGATAGACCCAGAAGGGGTATCGGAGCCGGCGCAGGAACATCACTCTGAGCGGAGCATACCGGTTCCGACAACAATGATGTGCTCGGAGGAGGAATCATCAAAACAGACATAGGAAATAGTTCCAGAGCCAAGAACAACTGGCGACTGCAGGAGCCTCTGCACCACCCTAACATCCAAATCAGAAAGCCTGGAGGATTTGGAGGAGAGCGATGGAGATTAGGATCTCTTGTCAGGTGAACCATGCCTCACACTGGGCGACCGGCTTCGAATGGGTTCAAGAATAATAGGAGCAGACGCCGATTCAGTTAACACTGATACCTCCTGCGGCCCCGAGGACAGTGGAGCAGAGGAGGTAGCGTCCAAAACAGTAATCTTCGCCGGAGGCTCCGAAGTGGCAGATGGAGCCGGAGACCTTTTCTTAGCCTTAGAAGCTTTAGATTTTGACCGAGGACTAGAAGCCGAGTCTATAGCTTCCTCAAATGATGGTTTTAGAAGTCCCTTTAATATCAATTTATTTTTCCTCTCCTGGAGCACCCTAGGACTGAACGCGTGGCAAAAGCTACACGACTCCTGTAAATGGATGGCTCCAAGGCAGTAAACACACACAGTGTCCATCCGTGATGGACATCTTATATCCACATTTGGAACATTTTTTAAAGTCAGAAGGCTTATGCTCCTTCTGATCCTTAGACATTTTATAACTAACGCTAGTGAAACCACCTAGACGCAACTTACAAAAAGGGCGGGAATAACACACAATTTAGAAACACCAGAAAAACGGTACAAGAACCTCTAACTGAAACGGTTCTTCTAGGGAACACACAGAACAACAATCACAAAAAAAAGTTTATCTAACAACAGAGGGGAGGACTAGGTCCTCTAACTAAAATGGGCCTAGCTCGCTGGAACAGTTAGGGATACCAAAAACACAACTATCACACAACACAGCGACAGCAACAAGAAATAGCTATCAAAATAGCTTTTGGGTATGAACTAACAAATTTCTCTAAGAGAAATATCAAAAAGAAGGTACTTAGCCACAGCCAAGCGAGACCACGTCCGAGCTACACAAGCGACAAACGATATCTGGGGATATGGAGCAGTGCACCATGGGATACCCTCTTAGCCCAGCCAATGAGAGACTTTGAGCTAGTAAAATCGGCCGAGTCAGAGCCGATATTCGGCTCTGAACCCACGGGTATGAATGTAGGCAAGATAGGACTACATAACATCTGCAGCTGTTAACATTTCTCATACTTTAAAATGAGCCTGACAATTCAAAATTCTGAAAATCAAAGTTGCAGAAGTTTACACTTTTTTCCCATCCCTCTCAATTTTATCATCCTTATCAGAAAATGTAGTATTGGAACTGAATAGGTGCTTAGCAGCAGCAGGATCAACTACAACTATAGCTGCTTGGTTAGGTTTAGAAATAATGTATAAAAATTTAAAAGACTGAGGAACTTTATACATTCTATCTGTCTTTTTCAATACATACACACATTATCTAATGCAGACAGTTTTCAGGAGGATGGGGAAAATCCTTCTGTAACAACTCATAGTATTTGAGGGAGTGAGAAACCTCAGTGTTCTCCCACTGAAAACACTAACAAGCAGCTTCAGAGAAAGAGAAACCTCCAAACCGAAAATCAGAAACTCAGCTCTCCTCAAGAGTCTGAATCAGAAATCTGAGGGGGAAAAAAGCCTCCATCCCCGCATCTTCCTGCTCAGATGTAGAAATCTTGAATCTCTTCAAGAAAACAGGTATTCCTCTCTTTTACCAAAAACTACTTTACAAGAAGGATCAATAGCTTGAATTAAACCTGGAGCCAGGACCCAGTAAGTTATTCCTATCAAAAGAAATTTGAGAAAAAAGGATACATGCTTGGTTCTCTCTTCTTTTTGATAAGAATGGTCATTACGAGGAAGATGTTCTTTTTTTCTTGAAAAACTTTCACTTTTGTAGAGGCCACTTCCTCAAAAGGGGGTCTTGGTCAAGGTCTGAAGTATAAACCAAACTTGCACATGTACTTCGAAAAACCAAGAATAAGCACTCCAAACGTACACGAAAAACACAGGAAATTATCAAAAAATCACAAAAGTGTTAAAATGAACACTGACACTTTATTCCAAAAGAAGTTTAAGCGCTTTTCGTCACCCAAGTAGGATGACTTCCTCAGAACAAATTAAAACATGTATACAGTCCCCTTAAGTAATCATTTGCCTTCTGTTAATGAGAACAATCATCGTTAATTAACAATTAAAGGTGTATTCTCCACATACTAGGAAACAAAGTAACCCTATATTGTATTTACTCAAACTTGCATTTAATATCAGGTGTATACTATCAACTATGTAGTATATCACCTAATAAAGCATAAGTTTATGAAAGGTACATAAACTAATAAGTTAAAAATAAAAACTGTTCTCTAAAAAATATTTATAAAAGATATATGTATACATATATGTAACAAAGTGTATGTAAAAATTAAAAAAACAAGAAAGTGTATAAATATGTATATACAACTCAGTAGTAAGTTATTAAAACATAACTTAAGGTTCCACATATCAAATTTTAACCATTGTACAAAAAATTATGCAAAAAATTGTACAAAAAATATTCTACTAAAAATATTCATAAACGTGCTGTGATGTTAATAAATGCACCTTCAGCACTAAAAGGGTAGTAAAAATACATTTAACTCAGAGGTTACCTCTAACGTCTTAAGCTTCTAAGTTTAAGCAAACAACTAATTGAACATAGGTCATTCAGACCAGGGAAAGAATAAGAGTTCAATTTTATTTGCCATTTCAATTCTTTTTCCTCAAGGAGCAAAGATAATGGAGCTCTGAGTTAAATGTATTTTTACTACCCTTTTAGTGCTGAAGGTTACTTATTAGTTTATGTACCTTTCATAAACTTATGCTTTATTAGGTGATATACTACATAGTTGATAGTATACACCTGATATTAAATGCAAGTTTGAGTAAATACAATATAGGGTTACTTTGTTTCCTAGTATGTGGAGAATACACCTTTAATTGTTAATTAACGATGATTGTTCTCATTAACAGAAGGCAAATGATTACTTAAGGGGACTGTATACATGTTTTAATTTGTTCTGAGGAAGTCATCCTACTTGGGTGACGAAAAGCGCTTAAACTTCTTTTGGAATAAAGTGTCAGTGTTCATTTTAACACTTTTGTGATTTTTTGATAATTTCAATACCGGTGGAAGACGTCGTGTACGTTTGGAGTGCTTATTCTTGGTTTTTCGAAGGTCTGAAGTATGACTGCAATATCCCAAGGGGGAATGGATTACTAGGTGGTCTAAACAGAAAGCTTCCCTTTAAGGAAACCCTAGACAACTTTAAGTATGTAATAAGATTGTGATTTTCACCCAACGGGAAAACTGGATATGGTTGCTATTTGAACTTTTATGGTAGAGAAACTAACACTTTCCTGAAATAGCCCTGCAAGAAATTCCAAAACAGAAGGAAGAAGTGCTGAAAAAGGATCCGAGGCCTTGGAGGAAGCTCAAACAGCGATTTCTTTTCCAGTGGCTCCTGTAAACCTTCCCTGTGTTAGGATTCAGAAGACAGCAACCTATGGGAAGCAGAAGCAGAAAGCCTAGCATCTCTGGCCATCTTTGGAATTGGAGGAACCATGTAGTTATCTTTAGGCTTTCAAGTTACTAGGAGGCTGGCCGGATGGATAGGACAGAAGATCTGGACAAGGATCCAGCACCCCTAGAGGATGTTTCAGATAAGGATAAACCTGCCTAGGCCAGAATGGGGAAATTAAAATCACAGTTGCCTTGCAGCTGATGACTTTTGGTAGAAATCTGGATATGAGGGGAAAGTGTGGAAAGGAGTACAAGACACTCTGGGGCTACTGTGTACCACAGCATCCAGTGGTGTCTGACACTCTGGGGAAATCAAGGTAAAGTAGCTGCAGTACTTTGTGTACAGATGGAAAGCAAAAAGGTGGCAGTACGGCTGAACCCAGTGGCTGAAAATCAAAAGTCACCATTTGGTTGCAGGATCACTTGTGAGACAGAGGAATCTACCTGCTCAGTTTGTCTGCTAAAAAAAATTATTACTCCCCAAGATGTACACTGCCACCAGAAAGCACTGAGAAGACACTACCCACTACCACACCCTCATGGTTTCTCGGGTTCTTTCCTATTTATGCACCAGACTACTGCCATGTTATCAGTCTGGACAGAGTCCTGAAATGCCTGCAACACCAAGACTGCTCATCTCAAACAATGAAGGTCGGCCTTTGTTGTAGAAGTGCCCTGGACAGTCCTCCCTTTGTAATGCTCCACCACCACCACCCCCAGGAGACCAAAGGGGAGGTCAACCACCACTGAACGTGATGTCTGCATATTAGAGTGAGGCGAACTGAGCACTGAAACACCAAGTCCACTGTAATACCTTCAAGCAATAACTTGCTTGCAGTACCTGAGAGTAGCTGATGTGGCCACTGATCCTAATAGATGAAGAAAGTCTTGCTTGAAGATTGTATGAAGAACGGTCTTGTGAAGCTTAAAGAAGAAGAGATAAGATCCTAGAGTGCAGACGTTTGGCCATCTGGAATGTTGTCCAGGTGGCACTATCAATTCTACTGCCTGTGTTTGAGTCAGCAGGCTTGCTGTCAAGTTTATGATGATTCCTAAGTCATGGGAGAACTGCAGCAAATCCCTGAACCAAATCAGTTGACCTCTGGTGGGAGTGGTAAGGAGCCAGTCATCTAGATATGGGACATCCAGAACCCATGTAGTCTTAGTTACGCTGCTACGACTGCCATGCATTTGGTGAACACCGAGGGGATTGTGGTGATACCAAAGGGCAGTGCTTAGAAATGAAAAAGGCTGGCTCCCAGCCAAAAGCTTCTGGATTACTTTATCTTCACATTGTAGGAAGCATGCTGAAGTTCTACTGAGCATATCCAGCAGTCGTTCCTCAGGAGAGGCAAGACGGATTGTACCGTGACCATCAGGAGCCGTCTGCTTGACAAACGGCTTTAGTGGAGGTCCAGAATGGGACAGAGGTCCCAGTTCTTTATTTTTTTTAAATGAAAAGCATCCTGAAAAGACACTGGATCTTTGCCGGTCTGGTGGGAGTTTCTGGAATACACACTTTCACAGCAGCTTTGCTATCCCCGCTACTTAATGCGGGGAATGTTAGGGATTCTCGATGTTTAGAGAAAAAACAAAGGGAAAAAACGTAGCCTCATCTTCTGCACTCAAGAATCCTGAGTAATTACTAGCCAGGCATGAGGGTTCACAGGTAAGCATCCCCAGACTGCCTCCAGAGTATGACAGTTTGGCAACTGTTAAGGAGTGCTGGAAGGGCTTCTCAGTGAAGGGATCTTGAAACCCTTGATATTTGGACTGCTTGTGCCCCAAGGATGATGTCTATTAAAGATGATCCCCCTCTGCCATCGGGGACGCTGTAACCAGAAGTGTCCTGGACAAAATTACTGGAGTTTTGAAACCAGAGCTGCTTTCCATTCTTCTGGTTCTAGGAAAGTCCTTTGGGTATGGAAAAACGTATCCCTACGGCAAGTAGAGTCTTGTCCTTTTGCTCACTTCTGCTTAGCTCTTTGATGGGCCAACACTGTTTGGACCCAAGGTAAAAGGGGCTTGGAATATGGATGTCCTGAAACTTTTCACAAAGTTGCAAGGATGCATCCAGGCATGCTAACAAATAGCAATGCCTGGTGCTTGCTGCTCTCACAGTGTCATCCGCTACAGTGGAAAGGAGGCACATGGACAGAGACATCAACTGAAGGGTAGACGACTAGGACATCCACTGGCAAATTACCCGAGAGGGACTCCAAGTTTCTTGGTCAAATCCCTCTGGAAAAAGAGTCACGTCTGTCAAGTAGTTCAGCAAATGATGTGCAAAAATCACTGAAGCATACTTCCACTTTCCAAATCTGTCCATTGCCCTGGACTCCCTGTTTTTTTTCCCCTTTTTTAAACTTCTCCAAGTCTTCTGGGTTTCTAATACCATGAGGGGAATAGTCCCCATTCCTTAGTCAAAGTACAATTAAAGTTTGTGAAATTAGTATTGTTTCAATCTTTGATCTCAGCCAGAAGTGCTCTTCGCAGTACCCACAATGAGCCCAGTAATGACTCCTTCTGCAATTCGTATGGGGTTACATGCATTGGTAACATGTCTAAACATGATTGTACATAAAGACCTGTTGCTCCTACTACTATTGGAACTGCCTGGGTATCTTTCTTCCACATTGCTCTCATTTCTGTCTGCAAATCCTGACATTTTATGAATGTCTCTCTCTCTCTCTCTATATATATATATATATATATATATATATATATATATATATATATATATATATATATATATATATCCAACACACTGTAGTCACTGGGTATAGCGATTTCTATGATCAATGCTACTTTTGTCTTCTTTTCATGGACCACTATTATCCAGCTTTCTGGCATCTATCTTTTGAACTCTTGGTAATGGGTGATCACATGTGATGTACACTTCTTCATTTTCAATGATGCTTTGTGGCTCATGTTTCCAGTGTTTTTCAGCCATTTCAATACCATAATGTTTGCACAATCCCCACTACAACAGTCTTGTCATGTTACTATGCCTTTCAATATACAGTCCTTCTGCCCTTAGTACATCACGAACAGCAACGAGGTGTGCAACTGTTTTCCAATTCGGTGTTACAAAACCTATATTTGTCTGTTTCTCCCATATGTTCAATGTAGTTTGTAAACCAGCATGTACGCAAGCCCACTATCTTGTGCCGCCAACATTAACCTTTCATCGCTTGGTTGGAATTCGCCTCTCCTTAACCATGCCTGCGTTTGATCCTGATCAACATGAGGTTCCTCCAGATGTTTATACTTGCAGCTATATTTATGCATTTTCCACATTTTTTGCCTTCTCATCTGGTCCTTCACCTTATATTCTTTCTTTTGTTTTTTTTTGGCACATTCAGTTGCTGCCTGATTTTTATCTACATCTGGTTTGATTTTCATTCCTGCTTCACGCCGATATGCTTTTGCTAGATTAAGCAAAAAAGTAATCTTAGATTTATTCTCCTCATGTTTCAAAACTTTCACTACGTTGGAGTCTTGTGAAGTCAGCAGATATGTGTGGAGTCCCACGATCGTAGATCTATACATGTAATCAATTTCAAGAAGGCCCATACCTCCTTTGGAACAGGGAATATATAATCTTGGTATGCACTAATTTTTGGTGATTTGGTGAGCATGAAGCATCCTTCTTGTTTTCCTATCTAATCTATCCAAAACATTTTGGGGCCAGTCAAGTCACTCCACATCTGTAAGTTAGTAATTAGAAAGGCCAATAACAGAGTACAACAATCCCTTTGGTATGTACCTTACCAGGCACCCACAGCAACGTGAAAGACCTCAGAGATTTCTAACCAAGAAAATTCAGGATCTCCAGCAAATGTCATACATTGACAGACTGAAGTCACTGCACTCAGTAGCATACAGACTACATACAGGACACTTGTGCCTGGCCTAAAGAACAATCCTGGATCCAAACCTAATGGAAATGCTGCACATCCGCAAGTCAAATGTAACAAGGGTCACCCATTCCAGGTACCTTAGCCTGGCCTGTGACATAAATAGGACTTGCTAAAGAGACCTGATATGTCTCTCAGAGGTTGTCACTCCTCTGGCATTGCCTACCAATTCACATCAAATAAAGCCCTTCTATGACCCTGTTTAAGTTTAGCATGAATGACTAGACGGGAAACCATAACTTCCTGCCAGGGATTTCACCTATGACCGTCCTAGACAGGGGCAATTGTTGCCAAGATCTTGGCAACATCCTTCATATTGGGTTTCTTTAGTATTATATTGGGTACACATGGCTAGGCTTATAAAGACCTTCAGGTCAATAGCCCAGTAACCACCTATGAACCTATAAGGATAGGAAGAGCAAAATGGTTTACAGCTTGGATTTTGTTCCTAGACATCAGCACTGTTTTCAGGATTAATTTAAGTCTTCTAAACTATTCCTTACAAAGTTTTATTCACATTTGTCCATGTTTTACTGTTGATCCTTCCACTATTCCCAAATATTTATACACTCCCTCTTGCTAAAGTTCTTTTACATCACATTCTTGTCCCAAACTGGTTTTCCTGTTGCTGCAGTTTTCCTGCTTTAAAGGTTGCTTTGGCACATTTATCAAGACCAAATGACATTCTTAAATCATCTGAAAAAGTTTTGACAACCTGCAGTTGTGCTTTCAGTTCATCTGATGAGCTATACAGTTTTAAATCATTAACAAAGGGAAGATGAGAAGTCTTTACACTTTGTTGTTTTCTAGGAGCCAAATTATAGCCATGGCCTAAGCTGTTAAGTAGACAGCTTAATGGGTTAAGGGAAAGGCAGAATAGCAGCGGTGACAGAGTCACCCTGGAATATCCCCCTTTTAATTTTTATCTCTGGAATAATAAATTTGTCCTTTATCATGGCTTAACTGCAAAGTGGTCTGTCACTGTTTCATGGTCACTGCAATGTAGTCTATTAGTGTAGGGTGTATCTTGTCGATTTTTAAGCACTCTTATCCATAAATGTGGGATACTATCAAATGCTTTTTTGTAGTCAGTCCATGCCATACTTAAATTCTTCCCCTTTTTCCAGTTCTCCACTATGACTTTAACAACAAATGATCCTTTGTGCCATATGACTTTCTTTTATTGCCCTTTTGTTCTACTGCCACAATTGAGTTTTCTTCTAAATGACTATAAACTGTCTGCATCGATTCCAGTATATAGTGTACAAGTCATCAGAAGGCAAGTTATTGGTCTATAATTTTTAGGGTAGCTTGTAGGTTCACTCTTAAGTAGGAGCATTGCTTTCCTGTTAGAAAGGTTGGTGTCTGTTCAGGGTGTGCATATGAATAATTCTTACTCATGGCTAAATCTTCGTGCGAAGATGCTAATACTTTTAACCAGATGTTCGGTACTACACCTGGCCCTGGAGTTTTCCAATTTGGGGCTTTTCTTAATTTTGTTTCAATCTCTCTAGCTGTTATTTCACCCATTTCATATCATGTACCTTTAAAGTTCTTATTCTTTCTTTTACTTCTTCTATCTATTTAGCATCTTTGTTATGTTCCACATGCTCTTCATAGATACTGCTCCAAAACCTATCTATTTCTTCTTTTTTTGGTGGTCTTTCAATTCCTTTTACCTGGTTTTCCAATTCTCTATAAAACGTTTTGGGTCATCAATAAATTGCTTAATTTTTTTAAACTTTTCCTTTATATATATCTGCGTATCTTCTAGGTTTTTCTGCTTGTGCTGAGATTTTTAGTTTATTTGCAACAGTGCATGATAGATCCTGATCTGTTCTAATACTGCGCATTGCTTTTATCATGTCTATATTTCTAAGTATTTTTCTTGATGTGTTCCCTCCCTCTTCTATACTCTTCTAACAGTGATATTTCTTGTCTCGGTTGCTTTATAGTTTTCTCTATTCCATACTTCCATGATGGCATTCGATTTCTCCCCTTTTTAACACCTTACTATCCCGTGTTCTTGTGATAGAACATTATCAATTATTAATTTAGCTGCACAGTAATGTATCCTGTGTACTTCTCTTATATTGCATGAATCTCTATGGACAGTCCTAATTACTGTGTTCATTTGTTTCATCAAACTTCTGACTTTTTGGGTTTTATTGACCTTCTGCAGTCTATTGATCTTAATACGTCTATCTCTATTAATTCAAGCAACTCTTCTCTTAGCTCATTTTCTTCTAAACTGAGGGCACATTTTTTTTCTCCATTTCCTGCAGGCATTCTATAGTAAGTTCTATTGCATCTTCCTGTGACAAATTCGCTTCAATTTCATCCTGTGCCATCCGTTGCTCTGTCATACGAGAACTTACTGGCCTATCACTCCTCAACATTAATTGCGTCAGTTTCCACAGATTCCTGTTCCTTCGCTTGCTGTCCAGCTTCAAGTGAATATTTATACTGGTTTCCTGTGGAAGACTCCAAAATATCTTCATATGGTACCTGGCCAGTTGCTTCCCATTTCACTGGTTTCCCCTTAATCTGGAGTTCCATTGGTCTGCCCTGCTGTTGGTCTGCCCTGCTGTGGTTCTTTCTGAATTAAAATTTCTACACTGAATCCTTCACTTTGGAGGTACTCCATAACCTCAGTTTCTATTTCTTTAACTTCCCCATTACTGATCTCCTTTTCTACTTTTCCACTTAGTCTTCTTATTTTTTGTACTGTAAAGTTTTCCATGTCTGGATGCCTTTGCCTGTATTTCTCTTTGAATATCGTTGGGACTGCCTTCTTTATTTTGATTAATTTGGCTTTCACCTTTGCATTAATATTGCACCATATCAAATGTCTCTTTCCCATGTCCACATTTTTCTTTTATACTTTTCAAAAATATCTAGGTTTTGTAGTTTATATTTTCGCACTTCCTCAGATGCTTCTTTTTCCAAACAAATCAAGGTTTCTTGCTCTGTATGCTGCTTTTAAAAAATTTATTGTATTAATGACCACACTTTTTAGTTGAAGCTTCTGACAGTTATTCACGCCTTTGAATTTTATCCCCCTTTGAGCTCCCTGTTTTCAATTTCTCCAAATCTTTTGGGTATCCAATACCATGAACGGAATGGACCCCATTCCTAAGTCAAAGTACAACTTTAGTATGGTGACGGACAGATGTTCTCTTAGGAATGCTCATTCTTTGTGACTGCCAACATCACCACAGCATCAACTGGGAGACACTTACTCCAGTGTGAGCTGTGCCATGCAGACACCATTACCTTGCCTTGCTTTCTTCGGATCAGCTCCTCCACTTCAGGTCCCTTCCACACCCACTGAGAGTAGTCTAAGTTTATCAAAAACAGTTCTGAGCTCCAGCACGACTCTTCAAGGGATTCACTCAGCACTGTGGAACTCTGGACCAAGAATCAGACCAGTGAAAAGAAACCAAGGTGGGAACCAGCTGGATAGTTCCAGTGAGCCCAAAGAAATTTCATCATCCTACTGGCGTCCGCTTCAGAAAGGCTTCTCATAGACCGAAAGAACCAGAGGAAAGAAGCCACCAAAGGTGGTCTAGAAGATTAATGCTGAAAGGTACCTGAATGCAACCTGGGACTTGCTAGCTCCGGGGAAAAGCGGCAAAGATGAGATGGAGTTAAGATCCACTGTTGTTACTCATGCTGAGGTTCCAGATCCATCAGCCTTGGAGTTTTAGGTGCAAGTGCTGACTTGGGGGGGTCGGGCCCAGAAACCTCTTCCCGGGTCTGTTTTTTTTTTCTCTTCTTCTCTTACTCTCTCCTTTCTTTCCTTATTCTTGGAGGTCATGACTTATCTGTCATTTGAAAGAAACAGAAGTGGAAGAACCAAGTAGGAGCATCTTCTCCTGCTTGGGCAGAGAGAAGACCCTAACAATAACTGTTCCTGAGGTCTACTAAAGCCCAGGCCCCAAAAGAGGTGTAAGACTTGCATTCCATGTTAAGGTGATCAGACCATCTCCCACAGACACAGCAGAAAATGGAACACAATTTTAACTAGCACTAATAAAGACATATCAATACTACGACAAGGCATGCAACACTCTAAAGGAAAATCTCTCCCCTCCCCTTAATAACAGGTAGGGGAAAAATGAGGAAAGAAACTCCCTCAATGGCAAAGATAAGTAAAGAACAAAATCGGAGATGGATGAAAAGGCCCTAAAAAGTACAGTTTTGTAAAATCTTAACATAACAGTAGATGTCCTTTTCTTCATTGTTGCAAGTATTCTTTACAAAAGGGATCCCTCGCAAGGGTAGCCTCAAAGTCCATCCAGTATACCAAAGCCTTAGATTTTATAGACATTGTGCATCATATGTATGCTCCCCACTCAAGGAGGAGGGCATAAAGGTAACATACGAACTTGCAATCTACAGAACTGAAAAGCCCCAGGAGAAACAGTTATTCCTAGGAACTAGGAGGAAAACCTGCATCCAGAAGTAGAACAAAAGAAAAGAACTCCATGGCAGGAAGACAGAAGGAAAATAGAACAGAAGGGGAAGGAGGAAGCCAATACTGCAACAGTAAAAAGAAGGACATCTACTATTATGGTAAAATTTTACACAACTGTACTACGTCCTTCACTGTTATAAAAGGGAGAGCTCAACAGGAAACTTGGGAGGAGGAGGGCACAAAGGAGCCCTCTAGAAACCCATGCAGGATAGCAGGATAGCTCTGGGAAAGCCAGCTCATGCTCTGGAAACATCCAATTTGTAATGCCTAGTAAAGGTATGAACAAAATTCCAAGCAGCAGCCTCAAGAATGGAATTGGTATCAAAACCTCTGAAGAAAGCACCAGAGGAAGCAACAACTCTAACAGAATGAACTTTTACAAAATAGAAAGACATTTTCCATGAAAGGAATAACAATAAATGGCCTTAGAGATCCAGGAGGAAATGGTTTGCTTAGAAACACCCAAACCTAAAGATACGGAATGAAAAGAAAGAAAAAAAAGTTGCACAAATTTGCAAATGGGCTTAGTCTTAGCCAAATGATATCCAAGCTGTCTATGCAAATCTAAAATGTTAAAAGCCTTTTCACTAGCAGACCGTGGAAAAGGAAAACAGGAGAGAAAATTAATAGACTGATTAAGAGACAGCTCATTAACCACCTTGGGCATAAAAATATGAAGAGACACCCGGTCCCTATGAAAAACTAAGGAAGGAGGAACTGCCATAAGAGCCTGGAGTTCAGAGACTCTCTTAGCTGAATTAAGGGCCAAAAGAAGAACACTCTTCCAGACACAATGTTGCAAAGAAGCTGAAGCAGCAGGCTCAAGGGGAGTACGAATCAATTTTTCAAGAAGAAAACTGTGCTCCCAGGAAGGCAGAACAGGCCTCTTAGGTGGTCTGACAGGACTGACGTCTAAGAAATTGTTTGACCTCAAACCTAGAAGCAAGAACAACTGTCAATGGCAGACCAGCAGAAATAGCTGAAAAGTGAGCTTTAACAATAGACTATGCTATCACAGCATGGAGCAGTTCACACAAAGAGAACCACAGAGATCCCACAGAAAATAAATCCTGGTTATGAGAAAGGCACCAGATAGAAAATCTCTTTCCATTTGGACAAGTATGATTTCCTGGTACTGGGTTTCCTGGCTGCCAGTAGAACCCCAAACATATCCGCAGAAAAAAGGTGCCTAAAAGGGATCAAACCCCATCACCTACAGTATCAGCTGAAGAGTAAACAAGTGGGGATGGATCAAGGACCTTTAGTCTTGTACGAGAAGGTTCACCCTGCGAGGTAAGCTGCGGTGATTGCTCCAAGCTAAATGAAGCAAGAAAGTACAGTTGTGTACACTTACCATAAATGTAGATGTTAGAGTGCATTCGCTGTTGCAGTCATTACATTTGGGTAATCCGCTGGCAGGCTGCCCTCAGTCGGCCCGAATTCCAAAGTCTTGGGTTCTGCGTTGGTTGCCATCTTCTCTTCCATGGCGTCAGGTCGTCAGGGGTAAAAAACATGCAGCCGACGCCATTTTCTTTAGTTTTTCTTGCCCCCGATGTCAGGTGCCCCCAAAAATGTAGCAGTATTATATATATTTATATATACATGCATCAATATAAACTTTACCTTCATCTACATGCAAATACACCACATAGGTTGTAGAAGATAGAGAATGAAAGATAAACTGTAGAATGACAGGGGGATGGTGGGAGGGTAACCTGGACTGCAACAGTGAATACACTCAAACATCTACATTTATGGTAAGTGTACACAACTGTACTATGTTCTTCGTGTTTCACTATTGCAGTCATTACATTTGGGTAGAATCCCAAAGCTATGGTTGGAAGGCTGGAGCTAAACAGCATTAGGTGAAGCTATAAGGCCCTGCAGTGGAAAAGCCTGCCCTGGACTTAGAGGGGCAAATGATAATGCTTTGTAAAGGTGTGAACAGAACTTCAAGTAGCAGCCTCTAGAATGTCCTTGGTTGGTACTTCTCTGAGAAAGGCTGCTGAAGTAGCTGCAGCTCTGGTGGAGTGAGACTTAATGGCCTTGGGCACAGGTTTGCCATGGTGCAAGTAGCAGAAACGGATGCAATGGCTTATCCACTTTGAAATTTTCTGCTTTGAAATAGCCTTTCCTTCTGATCCTGCAGCATATGACACTAGTAAATTGCTCAGTTTTTCTTAGAGCTTTAGTCCTGCTCAAGCAGAATCTTAGCTGTCTGTGTGCGTCCAAGGAATGCAGAATTCTCTCCCCTTTGTTCTGCGGATTTGGATAAAAAGTTGCCAGATGAATTGTTTGGTTAAGACCCACACTGAAAACGACCTTAGGCATAAAAGTAGGATTTGTCCTCAGACACCGTGTCTGGGTAAAATATGATAAAAGGCTCTACAACCATGAGGGCCTGTAGCTCTGAAACTCTTCTTGCTGAAGTAATTGCTAGTAGCAGAGCTGTCTTCCATAAGAACAACTTTATATCAGCGGTAGCAGCTGGTTCAAATGGAGGCAGGGTGAGCTTTTCCAACACATAATTGAGGTTCCATGCAGGTAATAATGATCTTCTAGGAGGCCTTAAATTTTTGGCTCCTCTAAGATAATACTTTAGTAAAGGATGAGAAAAGATCAGTGGCTCTGTATTGTAATGAGCCAAAATGGCAGAGGCATGGATTTTGATTGATGAGAAAGACAGGCCTTTGTCAAGCATTTCAGTGAAGTATTGTAATATCGGAGGAATATGTGGTTCTGCTGTATCAGTTCCTTGTGCTTGATTCCAAGCACAGAATCTCTTCCATTTGTCAGCATAAGATTTTCTAGTACTAGGTCTTCTGGCTTCCAAAATGACATCCATCACAGCTTTACTGAGAGATGTCGTTTTTATGATTACAGGATTAGCCACGCTGCCAGGTTCAAAGTCTGTAGCTGATTATGCAGGATCCGATTGTTTTGCTGGGACAGTAGTTGGGCTTTTTGAGGCAAGGTCCAAGCTGGGTATTGAGACAAGTTTCTTAGGATTGGGTACCAGTATTGGCAGGGCCAGTCCGGGACAATTAATATCATCTTTGGCTTCTCGTCTGACTTTTTTTTGGAGGACCTTGGGTAGAAGAGGCAGAGGATGAAAGGCGTAAACTGATAGGTTTTTCCAACTGAAGGATAGGGCGTCCACTTTCCATGCTTGTCTGTGATAAGTCCTTGTGCAGAATCTTTTCAGTTGATAATTTTGAGGAGAAGCAAATAGATCTATGTCTGGGCTCCCCCATTTCTCTGTTATCATGCTGAAGACTTGCGGATTTAGTTTCCACCTGTGAGGATCCACAAGGTTTCTGCTTAAATCGTCTGCCAGTGTTTTGTTTTCCTGGCAGGAATTGAGCTTGAAGATGTATTTGGTAGGTCAAAGCTGTTTCCCCACAGTGCCATGGCTAATATGCAAAGGGGGTATGAGTGTGTGCCCCCTTGCTTGTTTATACACCACATAACTGTGGTGTTGTCCGTCTTTATCAGTAGTTGTCCTGGATGAAGTAAGTCCTTGAAGGTTGTTAGGGCATTTTGAACAGCTAACATCTCTTTCTGGTTGATATGTAGATGCATTTGATTTGGTGCCCATCTGCCCTGAATGCATCTTCCTGCCATGTAGGCTCCCCAGGCATAATTTGATGCATCTGTTAAGGTTTGGCTGGCAGGGGGTAGAGTGAAGGGCTGTCCCATGTTTTGCCCTGAATGCATCTTCCTGCCATGTAGGCTCCCCAGGCATAATTTGATGCATCTGTTAAGGTTTGGCTGGCAGGGGGTAGAGTGAAGGGCTGTCCCATGTTTTGCCCACCATAGAAATCCTGTTGCAGGCAGAGAATAAGAGGAATCATTGTTTCCAGACTGTGTGAATGCTGACTCCATAAACTTTTTAGGTACCACTGAAGTTTCCTCATAGGCAGTCTTGCATATGGAATTAGTAGGATGCAGGATGCCATGAAGCCCAGAGCCTGCAGAATTAGTCTTGCAGAAGACTGGGTTTTTGTTGCCATCAGTTTGAAGTAAGTAGTCCGTTGCCTTTGTTTGTCTGGCGTGAGGTAAGCCATCTGGGCAGTTGTATTCAAGCTTGCACCCAGGAATGTTATCTTTTGAGAGGGTACCAGCTGTGATTTCTTTTCATTTATTGTGTACCCTAGGCATGTTAGAAGCCTTTTCACAAACGCCATGACAGTGCTGAATGAGACAGTCATCCAAGTAAGGATATATTTGAATACTTCTTTGTCTGCAAAATGCAATTACAGGTGCCAGGCACTTTGTAAAGACCCTGGGCGCAGTAGATAAGCCAAAGGGCAGTGCAGAGAATTGGTAATGCATTAAGCCAGCCTTGAATCTGAGGTATCTTCTGCACGACTGTCTTACTGGGACATGCAGGTATGCCTCTTTTAGGTCTAAAGTCACCTGCTGCAAAGTGAGCATTTTGAATTTTGGAATGTCCAGGTGTGTGTTCAAAATCGATAAATCCAGTATTGGCCGCCAGGCCTTGTCCTTTCTGGGTACCAGAGTAAAAACCTTTTCCGTTTTCCTGTTCTGGTACTGTCTGAATGGCCCCCATATCCATATGAGGGACATTACATGTTTCTGTGCCTCTGCACATTGATTTTTTGGCAGATCTGGCCAACCATTTATCATTGGCAGAGTGTGGAAATGGAATCTGTATCCCTGTGATATGATGTTTAGTACCCACTTGTCCTGGGTTATTAACTGCCAATTTTGAGCAAAAAGTGCTAATTTTCCCCCTATGGGTGCTGCCAAAAGATATGTGCTTGGTGTAGGCAGAGGGAAGTCATTGGGATTGCTTTCTGTAGGTTTGCGCTTTATCTCCTCCAGATTTGGAGGTGGATGCACCCCCATTGCTTTGACCTGTATGAGTCTTGAGCCTGGTACCTGGAACCCTTAGGGTGTCTGGATTTGCCCCTTTGAGCTCTGTCTGACACAGGAAAGGAGCAATTTTTTTGTAGGCCAGTCTCTACTGAATCTTGGTGGCTGCACTTGTAAGAAATCTTTAACAGTTTGCATAGACTTAGCTTTGTCTTCCATTTTCTTTAAAACCTCTTCTGCCTTAATACCAAACAGAGAATCATACTGTAAAGGTGCATCTAGCAATTTAGCTTTAACATGGTCAGGCAAATTTTGTTCCTTTAACCAGTCATGCCTCCTAATCACAGATGCAGTAACTGCGGCCCTGCAGGAGGCCTCTAAAGAATCAAAACCACATTGCAAAGTATGCTTTCCAACTTGTTCAGCTGTATGCAATAATTCCTGCAATTCTTTATTTTCTGCATATTCTGAAATCAACATCATTTTCTGTTTCAGCAATCCCATAACATGTTGTTGGTACTTAAGCATATGAAATTGACAATTTAAGGCCCTGATTGCCAAGGTTGCAGATGTATAAACTATTTTTCCCCATATTTCCAGTGCCCTAGAATCTCTGTCAGAGGGGGCAGGGTTTTTAGCTGAGGCCTTAACTCCTTTGGACCCTGTGAAATAGTTTCAGGATCAGCAGCAGGGTTTCTAAATAAAAATTTATGGGAGTCGGAGACCCTGTAATATCTGTCAGGCTTACTGGGAGCCGGAGGTAAGGAGTCAGGGGTAAAGCTTGACTCCGAAAACACATCATCCACAATGTCTAAAACACGGGGAATGGCTAAAGGCTTGTGCTGAGGAAGAAGAAGGAAATCCCGGAGCCTCTTTTTTGATTCTGAGAAGTCTTGACTCTCGCAGTGAAAATGCTCCCTCAAAGTATGCAAGGTTTCTCCAAATGAATAATCCTCAGGAGGAGATGCAGATGGAACAGACTCCTCAGCATCAGAATCCTCATAGGGAGGTAAAGATAATTCCTGATCAGAAGAGGAATCAGAAGAAATAGAAACCTGATCTGAAGATTCATAAACAGTTTCTTACCTAGGCCTCTTATCTGGAGGGGGATGGATACCCCTGATCAAGGTAATTATGTCTTCAGCCATTTTGATAATCTGTTTTTTAGGCATAGAGGCCTGTGCATGTGGCTCATGCGTCGTTTTTGTAGGTTTAGAAGTTGCTTTCGTCTTTGGTTTTGCAGCTGACAACGGTTTGATGTACAAATGTTGAGGTCTGAATACACCCTCAAAAGCCGGTGCCTGCTCAGCGGCTCTGGACCCATCTGAGGGAGATACATCCATCGGTCCAATACCTTGAGTATCTTGCGGCATGCCAGACTCCACATGGGTGTTGGTAGAGGCCTGCGACTCGAAGGTAGCGGGTATCAGGGGCTGCGAAGGCACCTCACAGGGTACCAGCGAACCGGTGACTGGCTTAGGAAAAGCTCCGTTGTCAGTTTTGTATCTCGACTGTCTTTCTCTGTCCTTTTCTTTGCGTTTTTTATGTACTCCGGTAGACAGATTGCTATCCGACGACATTTCTGGGTAGCTAAATCTGTTTCCAAAATACTTTGATGCAAAAATATTCCGACGCTAAATAGTACGTTGGTTAAATCTAGCACAAAACCGACAGCTAGGCACGTTATCAGGGCCTAAGCAAGGAATACAGTATAAATGGAAATCCTTATGAGGTATTTGCTTCCCACAAGTAATACAATTAACTTTTTCTGACATCGGTAAAAAGCAAGAAAAATGTTTCCCCAACAGGGTACTTAGCATTAGTGAAGACTTTGGTTCTGAAACTCAAACTCGAATATTTAAGTAGTCTGCCGACCGGCACTTGCGAAATGCTTCTGCTTCGGGCACTGTGCAACAAGAAAGACTGAAGAAAATGGCGTTGGCTCCATGTTTTATACTCCTGATGACCTGCTGTCATGGAAGAAAAGACAGCAACCGAAGCAGGACCCAAGACTTTGGAATTCGGGCTGACTGAGGACAACCTACCAGTGGATTACCCAAATGTAATGACTGCAACAGTGAAACACTAAGAAAGTACAGTTTTGTACCTACCATAAATGTAGATGTTAGAGTGTTCACACTGCTGCAGTCATCACACTTGGGTTATCTGCAGTCAGTCGGTCCCGCAGTCGGTCCGAGTTCCAAAGTCTTGGTCCGGCGTCGGTTGCTGTTGCTTCTTCCCTGACATCAGTGCGACAGGGGTATAAAAGAGGCAGCCGACGCCATTTTCTTCAGTTTTTCTTGCCCCAGATGTCAGGTGCCCTCAAATAGGAAGGCAATACATAATCCTAAGCAAATTACATAAGTAGAAAACAGTAGCTACAGCTGTAAGCAAATACACCATGTAGAAATACATCTTAGAGATTGTATAAACAGGGAGCTATAGATAAAACCCAGGTAAAAAGAGGGGAATGTGGGAGGGTAACCTGGACTGCAGCAGTGTGAACACACAAACATCTACATTTATGGTAGGTACAAAACTGTACTATGTTCATCGTATTTATACTGCTGCAGTCATCACACATGGGTTGAATCCCAAAGCTAAGACTGGGCGGATGGTACTAAACAGGGTTTGGAGAAGCTAGTAGGCCCTGCAAAACTGCAGTGGCAAAGCCAGCTCTGGTTTTTGAGTATAGAGATAAGTGATAGTACTTGGTGAAGGTGTGCACTGAACTCAAGTTGCAGCTTCCAAAATATCCTTGGTTGGTACCCCTCTGAGGAAGGCTGCTGATGTTGCTGTAGCCCTAGTGGAATGGGGCCTAATGTTACCAGGTACAGGTTTCCCATGGTGTGTGTAGCAGAAATGGATACAATGTCCTATCCATTTTGAAATGGTCTGTTTTGATATCGGCTTTCCTTGAGATCCTGCAGCATAGGATACAAAGAGCTGATCAGATTTTCTGAAAACCTTTGTTTTATCCAAGTTGAAACTAATTGCCTGTGAATGTCCAAAGAGTGTAGGAGCCTTTCCCCTTTATTCTGGGGGTTTGGATAAAAGGTGGGTAAATGGATGGTTTGGGTTAGAGCCACACTGGATATTACCTTTGGCAAAAAGGAAGGGTTAGATCGTAAAGAGACTCTGTCTTAATGAAAAATGATGAAAGGCTCCACTGCCATTAGGGCCTGTAGCTCTGAGACTCTTTGTGCTGAAGTTATTGCTAGCAGCAGGGCAGTTTTCCATGATAAAAATTGTAAATCAACTGAAAAAGCTGGCTCGAAGGGCGGTAGTGTAAGTTTTTCCAAAACAAAATTGAGGTCCCAAGTTGGTGTTGGTGCTCTTCGGGGTGGTCCTATGTTCTTAGCCCCTCTGAGGTACTGTCTTAATAATGGATGTGAAAAAATTGGAGGATCCGTGTTGTAATGAGCTGAAATAGCTGAAGCATGGATCTTTATAGATGAAAAGGAAAGGCCTTTGTGCAACATCTCAGTTAAATACTGCAGAATCTGAGGAATATTTGGGACAAGAGGATTTTGGCCTTTAGCCTGGTTCCAGGCGCAGAATCTTTTCCATTTGTCTGAGTAGGTTTTCCTGGTGCTGGGTCTCCTGGCCTCCAGAATGACATCCATAACAGCTGTAGAGAGAAGTGTTGACTGGTTGTTTAGATAATCTGCCATGCAGCCAGAGTTAAAGTCTTGAGCTGGCTGTGTAGAATCTGATTGTTTTGCTGAGTCAGCAGGTAAGGAATTGGAGGTAAAATCCATGGTGGGCCTTGAGTCATGTTCCTTAATATTGGATACCAGTGTTGGCATGGCCAGTCTGGAGCAACAAGTATCATTTGTGGCCTCTCTAATCTGGCTTTTAGCAGCACCTTTGCCAGAAGAGGCAGTGGAGGAAAGGCATACACTGTTAGTGTTTTCCAACTGAATGAGAGGGCGTCCACTTTCCAAGCTAGAGTGTGGTATGTCCTTGTGCAAAACTTTCGCAGTTGGTAGTTTTGGGGGGAGGCAAACAGATCTATGTCTGGGCTCCCCCATTTTTGAGTTATCATTGTGAATACTTGTGGGTCTAGTTTCCACTCGTGAGGATCCATGATATTACTGCTTAGTTTGTCTGCCAATGTATTCTTCTTTCCTGGCAGGAATTGTGCTTGTAGTTGAACTTGGTAGGTCAGTGCTGTGTTCCACAAGGTCATTGCTTGCCTGCATAGGGGGTAGGAATGTATGCCCCCTTGTTTATGTACCACATCACTGGGGTGCTGTCCGTCTTTATTAGAAGTTGTCCTGGATGTAGGAGGTCCTTGAAAGCTGTTAGGGCATTTTGTACAGCTAGCATCTCTTTTTGATTGATGTGAAGATGCATTTGATCTGCAGACCATTTGCCCTGAATACACTTGTCCTGCCATGTGTGCTCCCCAGTCGTAATCCGATGCATCTGTTGTCATTGTTTGCCTGGCTGTGGGCAAGGTGAAAGGCTGACCCTTGTTGAGGTGACATGCCTGAACCCACCATAAAAACTCCTGTTGAAGGCAGGGAATTGGTGGTATTATTGTTTCCAAGCTGTGGCTGTGTTGAGTCCATATGCTTTTCAGGTACCACTGTAATTTCCTCATATGCAGTTTGGCATACTGTATTAGTAGTATGCAAGATGCCATGAATCCCAAGGCCTGCAGAATTTTTCTTGTAGGGAGTTGGGTCTTTGTTGCCATCATTTTGAAGTACTGAGTCAGTTGTCCTTGCTTGTCTGGCGTGAGATAAGCCATCTGGGCCGTTGTATTTAAGCTGGCACCCAGGAATATTATGTCTTGTGAGGGCACTAGTTTTGACTTCTTTTCGTTTACTGTGTACCCTAGGCAAGTTAGTAGGTTTTTTACAAATGCCAGATGTTTTAAAAGAATGTCCTTGCTGTCTGCTTGAATAAGGCAGTCGTCCAGGTATGGATATATTTGGATTCCTCTTTGTCTGCAGTATGCAATTACTGGTGCCAGGCATTTTGTGAAGACCCTCGGTGCAGTAGATAAGCCAAAGGGCAGTGCAGAGAATTGGTAATGAGTTGTACCTGCTATAAATTGGAGGGATCTTCTGCAATTTTGTCCGATAGGGACATGCAGGTATGCCTCCTTGAGGTCCAACGTTACTAGCCAAGCCTTCTTACCCAGCATAGGAAGAAGTTGCTGTAGTGTGAGCATCTTGAATTTGGGTACTTCCAGGTATGTGTTTAGAATTGAAAGGTCCAGAATGGGTTTCCAGTCTTTGTCCTTTCGGGGAACCAAAAAGAGTCTTGCGTAAAATCCTTAACCTTGCTCCTGTGTAGGAACCTGTTGAATGGCTCTCATGTCCATGAGTGCTGTAATTTGTCTTTGAGCCTCTGCCGGTTGATTTGATGTCAGGTTTGGCAATCCTGTTATCCTTGGTAAAGTGTGAAAGTGGAACCTGTATACTTGAGTTACAATATTTAGGACCCATTTGTCTTTTGTGATGATGTGCCAATTGTCTGCAAAAAGTGCAAGTTTTCCTCCCAAGGGAGCTGCCAAGAGTGATTTGCTTGGCAGTCTGAGGGGTAAGTCATTGTGATTGTCTTCTGATAGTTTGAGACCTGTCTTCTCCTCCTTTCTGGGCTGTGGCACCCCATTGTCGTGGCTTGTAAGAGCCTTGTGGCTGACCTCTGCCCCTTGGGCATCTGTATTTGCCCCTCTGAGGTTTGTCAGAAGTTGGAAAGGACCAGTTTTTGGTTGGCCAATTTCTGCTGAATCGAGGGGGTTGGACCTGTAAAAAATCCTTGACCGTCTGCATAGATTTTGCCTTATCCATTTTCTTCAAAACCTCTTCTGCTTTCACACCAAATAAAACATCCTGCTGTAAGGGTGCATCCAATAAAGTACAGTTTTGTACCTACCATAAATGTAGATGTTAGAGTGCTAATACAGCTGCAGTAATCACAGATGGGTTCTCTGTCGTCAGGCGGGTCCTCGGTCGGCCGAATTCCAAAGTCTAGGTCCGGCGTCGGTTGTTGTCGCTTTCTTTCCTGACATCAGTGCGACAGGGGTATATAAGACACAGCCGACGCCATTTTCTTCAGTCTTTCTTGCCCCAGATGTCAGGTGCCCCCAGAAGGAAGGCAATACATAAATTATATATATATATATATATATATATATATATAATCATGCAATGCAATATAATAAAAAATCAGTAGTTGCAAGCAAATACACCATAGGAGGATAACCCAATCAGGTTGTATGAGGAGGTGTTAGCCACTAGGCCTTTACCAAAAGGGGAAGGAGGGAGGGAAACCTGTACTGCAGCTGTATTAGCACTCGAACATCTACATTTATGGTAGGTACAAAACTGTACTATGTTCATCGTGCATACACAGCTGCAGTAATCACAGATGGGTAGAATCCCAAAGCTACGCACAGGGTGGTAGGCACTAGGTGGAACTGGGAGGAGCCAGAATGCCCTGCAACACAGCAGTGGCAAAGCCTGCTCTAGTTTTGGAGTATAAAGGCAGGTGGTAGTGTTTTGTGAAGGTATGCACAGAACTCCAAATGGCTGCCTCCAAAATATCTTTGGTAGGGACTCCTCTGAGGAAGGCTGTACAGGTGGCTGTGGCCCTTGTGGAGTGGGATCTGATGCCTGTAGGAACAGATTTGCCACGAAAGGAGTAACAAAACCGTATGCAGTGGCCTATCCATTTTGAAATTGTCTGTTTGGAAATTGGCTTCCCTTGAGCTCCTACAGCACAGGACAACAAAGAGTTGTTCTGATTTCCTGAAAGGCTTTGTTCTGTCCAAATAGTAACATAGCTGTCTATGGATGTCTAAGGAATGTAGCAGCCTTTCCCCTTTGTTTTGAGGATTGGGGTAAAAGGTAGGTAAGTGTATGGCCTGATTTAAAGCTACCCTGGATACTACCTTAGGCATAAATGACGGGTTGGTTCGTAGGGAAACCCTGTCCTGATGGAAGATGAGAAAGGGCTGCACAGCCATGAGGGCTTGTAGTTCCGAAACCCTACGAGCTGAGGTAATGGCCAGAAGGAAAGCTGTTTTCCAGGACAAATATTGCAAATCTGTTGAGGCAGCTGGTTCAAAGGGAGGCAATGTTAATTTTTCTAGAATGAAATTAAGATCCCAGGCTGATATTGGCTGTTTCCTTGGAGGTCTTATATTCTTAGCCCCTCTGAGGAACTGTCTTAAGAGTGGGTGAGAGAATAAGGGTGGATCAGTGTTGTATTCTGCAGAAATGGCTGAGGCATGAATTTTGATGGAGGAAAATGAAAGTCCACTGTTCAACGGCTCAGCTAGATACTGTAATATCGGTTTTCTAGGATCCTGGCCTTTTTTCTCATTCCAAGCACAAAACATTTCCATTTCGCGGAGTAAGCCTTTCTAGTAGATGGCCTTCTGGCCTCCAAAATGACATCCTGCACCTCTTTGGAGAGTAGGGTCTGTTGTGGTGTTAAGGAATTTTCCATGCAGCCAGATTGAGTGTTTTCAGCTGACGAGTTTTGTAGCTGTTTGAGTCAGTAGAAGAGGCATTAGAGGTAGGGTCCAGGGAGGAGTATGTGTTAGGCTCCTCAGGAGTGGGTACCAGTGTTGTCTTGGCCAGTCTGGAGCAATCAGTATCATCTTCGGTCTGTCTGCTCTTGCTTTCAAGAGCACCTTGGGCAGAAGAGACAAAGGTGGGAAGGCGTAAACTGTCCATGCTGCCCAACTGAAAGAAAGGGCGTCCACTCTCCAGGCCTTTGGATGGAAGGCCCTTGAGCAGAACTTTGTCAATTGATGATTCCTGTGGGAGGCGAAGAGATCTATGTCTGGCCTTCCCCACGCTTGGATTATCTTTGTAAACTCTTGAGGATGCAACTTCCATTCGTGTGGGTCTGTCATATTTCTGCTTAGATTGTCTGCCAGCGTGTTTTCCAATCCTGGCAGGTACTGTGCTTGAAGTTCGATTTGCCAATCCAGAGCCAAGTTCCAAAGTGACATGGCTAGCCTGCACAGAGGGTATGCATGTGTTCCTCCTTGTTTGTTTATGTACCACATTACTGTGGTGTTGTCTGTTCTTATCAATAATTGTCCTGGATGCAGGAGGTCCTTGAAAGCTGTAATTGCATTTATCACTGCTAGCATTTCTTTTTGATTGATGTGAAGGTGCTTTTCCTTTTGTGACCATTTGCCCTGAATGTACCTGTCTGTCATGTGTGCCCCCCAGGTGTAGTCTGAGGAGTCTGTTATGATGACTTGATTTGCTTGAGGCTTGCAGAATGGAAGAACTGTGTTTGTTTGGCATGCTTGGGCCCACCATAGAAATTCCTTTTGCAAACATGGGATTATTGGTATTATTGTTTCCAAACTGTGGCTGTGTTGAGACCATAGGTTTTTTAGGTATCACTGAAGTTTCCTCATATGCAACTTTGCACATGGGATTAAAAGAATGCAAGATGCCATGAAGCCCAGAGCCTGCAGGATTTTCCTTGCAGTGAGCCTGGTACAATTTGCTAGTATTTTGAAGTACTGAGTTAGTTGCCCCTGTTTTTCTGGCGTAAGATAGGCCATCTGGGTGTTTGTGTCCAAGTTGGCACCCAGGAAAGTTATTTTCTGAGATGGTGTTAGCCTGGATTTCTCTTTGTTGACTGTGTATCCCAGAGAATTCAATAACCATGTTACATAAGCCAGATGTTCCAGAAGTATGTGTTTGCTGTCCGCTTGGATCAGGCAGTCGTCCAAATAAGGGTAAATTTGTATCCCTTGAAGTCTGCAGTAGGCAATTACTGATGCCAGGCATTTCGTGAATACTCTGGGCGCAGTAGATAAGCCAAAGGGTAATGCAGAGAATTGATAGTGGATTGAACCATTGAACCTGCAAGAAATCTGAGGTATCTTCTGCAGCTTTGTCTGATTGGGACATGCAGGTATGCCTCCTTGAGGTCCAATGTTACCAGCCAAAACTCCTTGCCCAGCATGGGAAGAAGCTGCTGTAATGTGAGCATCTTGAATTGATGGATAAGTCCAAAATGGGTCTCCAGTCGGTTCCTTTCCTTGGTACCAGAAATAGTCTGGAATAAAAACCTTGACCTTGTTCGTAAGTAGGTACCTCTTGAATAGCTTTCATGTCCATGAGCTTTGAAATTTGTATTTGAGCCTCTGCCCTTTGATTGTGTGGCAGGTTCGGCATGCCTCTCATTTTTGGATGAGTGTGAAAATGAAATCTGTAGCCTCTGTTTATAATGTCCAAGATCCATTTGTCTGTTGTGATAATATGCCAATTTCTTGTAAATAATGCCATCTTTCCTCCCAAGGGTGCTGCCAGCTGAGACTTGCTTGACATGAAAAGGGGGAAGTCATTGGGTTTGTTAATTGTTGTGCACTGTCTTCGCCACCTCTTGGTGCTGGAGTTTGCCATTGTCTGCCTCTATATGATCCTTGAGATTGTCCTCTGCCCCTTGTGCGCCTGTATCTACCTCTTTGGGGCTTGTCCGTGGCTGGAAAGGACCAGTTTTTTGAAGGCCAATTTCTGCTAGAACGTGGTGGTTGAACCTGTAGAAAAGCTTTGACAGTTTGCATAGATTTAGCTTTTTCTTCCATTTTCCGTAGTATCTCCTCAGCATTAGTACCAAATAGTACATTCTTTTGTAAAGGAGCATCTAGTAGTTTAGCTTTAACATGATCAGGCAAGGTTTGTTCCCTAAGCCAGGCATGTCTACGAATGACTTATCCTGTAACAGCAGCTCTACTTGAGGCCTCTAGAGCATCATAGCCACATTGTAAGGTGTGTTTACCCACTTGTTCTGCACTATGCATCATATCCTGCAACTCCTTCAAATCTGGTTGTTCAGGTTGTGACATTTTATTTCTTAATTGTGATAACAGAAACTGCTGATATTTAAGCATATGGAACTGACAATTTAAGGCCCTCATGGCTGGGGTGGCCGAGGTATATACCTTTTTTCCCCACCTTTCTTCCCCACCTTTCTAAGGATCTAGACTTTCTTTCGGAAGGTAGTGGATTCTTAACAGTAGAGGCCTTCATTCCCTTGGGGCCTTGAGAAATGGTTTCAGGGTCAGCATTATGGCTTTTGTAAAGAAATTGGTGAGAGTTAGGAACTCTGTAGTACCTATCAGGCTTAACTGGGGCAGGAGGCAGGGAATCCGGATTAAGGCAAGCCTCCGAGTAAACATCATCAAGTATGTCCAAGACAGGAGGAATCGCCAGAGGTCTGTGCTGAGGTAGCAAAAGAAATTCCATAAGTCTTTTCTTGGAATCAGAAAAGTCTTGGCCTTCCCAATGGAAGTGTTCCCTCAAGATATGCAAGGTTTCCCCAAAAGAAAAATCCTCTGGGGGAGATGCAGAAGGAATGGACTGCTCTGCATCAGAATCTTCAAAAGGGGAGTACGAGTGTTCCTCTTCATCAGAATGTTCTGAAATAATGGAGCCCTGGTCAGAAGAGGGAGAATCTTCCTCCACTCTGGGTCTCTTGTCCGGAGGGGGTTAGGAACCCCTGATAAGAGTAATTAAATCCTCAGCCATTTTAAGCATCTGCTTTTTAGGCATGGGGCCTGGAGATGGGTCCTGTGCAACAGGCCTCTTGGGATGCATGGCTGATTTGGACTTAGTAAAGGCCTTTATGGAAAAGGAAGATGAGGGTCTAAAGACACCATGGGTAGAAGTGGACCTGTCCACATTAGGAGGCTCACTCACAGTGGCTTCGGTAGTTTTAGTCTGGGTATGGGCCGAGGCACCTGCGGTTTTGGTTACAGAAGACACCGCCAAAGAAGTGTCGTCGGTAGTCAGGGGCTGTGTAGGCGCCTCGCTGAGAACCGGACCACGTGTAGCCGGTTTTGGCATGGTGTCGGTGGAGACCACGGACCTCGCGTGTCGGTCTTTGTCCTTGCGTTTTTGGACAAAACGGTAGTCGGAGTCTCTGACGACATTTTATAATCATAAGCTTTACCAAAAATGTGCTGGGCAAACTCCACCCGATGCTTAATAGTGCGTTTATTGAAAGTAGCGCAAAAGCGACAGCCCAAGACGTCGTGGTCTGGGCCTAAACAAAGTATGCAGAGGGAATGGAAATCCTTATGCGTTATTTGCTTCCCACAAGAAATACAATTGTTAACTTAGTCTGACATCGGTCTGAGGCAAGAAAAGTTTCCCCAACAGGGTACTTAGCTTTAAAGAAGACTTCGGTTTCCAAATTTTCGTAATTTCAGGAGCTGGCCGATCGGCACTTGCGAACTGCTTCTGCTTCGGGCACCGCGCGGCAAAAAAGACTGAAGAAAATGGCGTCGGCTGTGTCTTGTATACCCCTGTCGCACTGACGTCAGGAAAGAAAGCGACAACAACCGACGCCAGACCTAGACTTTGGAATTCTGCCGACCGAGGATCCGCCTGACAGCAGAGAACCCATCTGTGATTACTGCAGCTGTATGCACGATGAACATCTTTGCTTTAACATGACCAGGTAAAGTTTGTTCTTTTAACCAAGCATGCCTACGAATGACAGACCCTGTTACAGCTGCTCTGCAAGAAGCTTCCAATGAATCAAATCCACATTGCAAAGTATGTTTTCCCACTTGTTCTGCTGCATGCAACAAATCTTGCATTTCCTTGTAATCAGGCTGCTCTGTATGTGTGCTCATTTCTTGTTTTAATTGAGACATCAAATACTGTTGATATTTCAGCATGTGAAACTGGCAATTTAAGGCCCTCATAGCTAGAGTAGCTGAGGTATATACTTTCTTTCCCCATCTGTCTAGTGCTCTAGAATCCCTTTCAGATGGTACAGGATTTTTAGCAATAGAGGCCTTAACTCCTTTGGGACCCTGGGAAATGGTTTCTGGGTCAGCAACAGGGCTTTTATATAGGAATTTATGTGAGTCAGGTACTCTATAGTATCTGTCTGGTTTGGCTGGTGCAGGAGGTAATGAATCTGGGTTAAGGCTAGATTCTGAATAAACATTATCCACAATGTCCAACACAGGTGGAATAGCAAGGGGTCTGTGCTGGGGTAGTAAGAGAAACTCTGGGAGCCTTTTCTTAGAATCAGAGTAATCCTGGCCTTCCCAGTGGAAATGTTCCCTCATGGTATGTAAAGTTTCTCCAAAAGAGTAGTCTTCTGGGGGAGATGCTGAAGGAATGGACTCTTCAGCATCAGAGTCTTCATAAGGGGGAAAAGAGTACTCCTGTTCCTCAGAAGAATCTGAGGTAATGGAAACCTGGTCAGAGGAAGCGTAGTCCTCCTCCTGTCTAGGCCTTTTGTCAGGTGGGGGATGGGAACCCCTGATTAGGGTAATTAAGTCTTCGGCCATCTTAAGCATCTGTTTCTTAGGCATGAGGCCTTGCACTGGAGACTGCTGTACAGGCTTTCCTTACTTTTAATGGAGTTTTCAGTTTTGCAAAGGATTTAATAGTAAATGTAGTCGGTCTGAAGACACCTTCAGCAACTGACGGCCTTTCAACTGCACCGGGATCCCCATCAGTCATGGAGTCGGAAGGGCCTAAAGATAAAAGCTCTGGTGGCCCTGCAGTCGCCGGCTTGGGAGTCGGATGCAGGCTGGGGTTCTAAATCAGCAGTCGTCAGGGGCTGCGTAGGCGCCTCAGTGAAAACCGGAGAACCGGCGACTGGCCTAGCAGAGGCCTCTGTGTCTGGTTTGGGTCTCGGCTGCCTGTCCTTATCTTTGCGCTTTTTATGCATCCCGGTCGTCGGTTGCTCCGACGGCATGGTATAATTAAATTTTCTACCAAAATAATGTCGGGCGAAATCAAACAGACGTTTAATAGTTCATTTGTTAAACCTAGCACAAAACCGACAACCTGTGACGTTGTGGTCTGGGTCTAGGCAAGGGATACAATAAGAATGAAAATCCTTATCAGGTATTTGCTTCCCACAAGAAATGCAATTATTAACTTTTTCCGACATCGGACAGAGGCAAGAAAAGGTTCCCCAATGGGGTACTTAGCTTTATTGAAGACTTCGGTCTGAAATTCGATTTGAAAATCTCAGGAGTCGGCCGACTGGCACTTGCGAACTGCTTCTGCTTCGGGCACCGCACAGCAAGAAAGACGGAAGAAAATGGCATTGGCTGCCTCTTTTATACCCTTGTCGCACTAATGTCAGGGAAGAAGTGACAGCAATTGACGCCGGACCAAGACTTTGGAACTCGGGCCGACTGCAGGACCGACTGACAGCAGATAACCCAAGTGTGACAACTGCAGCAGTGTAACACGATGATCATCATCCAATGCTGTCTGGGTCAAAAGGGAGTCATCAGCAACATTTTGGGCGAGTCTTGCTTTCTTTTGAACAAGGCCCTCGGAATCAAAGGAAAGAGAGGGGAGCCATAAAGAAACATTCCCTTCCAAGAAAAAGATAGGGCATCCACCTTCCAAGCCAGAGGACTTGGAACTCTGGTGCAAAAAAGAGGAAGTTGTCTGTTCAAAGGGGAAGCAAAAAGATCTATCTGTGGAGTACCACACTGACAAAATTTTGCTTTGAAGGAATGTATACAGTCTGGTCACTTGAAACTGGACAGCTGAATCTCAGACCTGAAGAGCCAATATGCAAAGAAGGTAAGACCGTGCTGCCTGCGAAGAATTTGAGAGGCCCTGGAAGACAGAGGGAATGGAAAGTCTGAAGAGCTAAAAGGAGAGCTCTCCTCTCCTTTACGTTGATGTTAACTGACCTCTGATGAAGAGGCCGGAGACCCTGGACCTTCAGAGAACTGAAGGAAGCTCCCCACCCTCTGCTCGAGTCAAAAAAGTTCCTTAAAGGGGACTGAGGGTTGAAAGGGAAGTCCCTGGGCTTTCTTATATGGAGTCTGGCTAGGGGCAGCATAGAAATAATGGAGGCCATGAATCTTAGAACCCTGAGGAAATCCCTGGCCGTGAATGAAGCCAGAGGAAGAAGGGATTGAAAAAAAGATGATGAGAAAGAGAGAGAGAGACTTGGGTGGGGACAAATATGCCAGCATGGGAATGGTCTGGATCCTGCAACTGTGAAACACACAATCCTGAGAAGGAACCAGGACTGGTTTCTGAAAGTTTATGGTAAGAGACAGACTGTAGAGTGAAGGTGCTAAAGCAAAACCTCAGGGGATGAAGCCTGAATGAGCAGGTCATCCAGATAAGGGAAGATCTGAACTCCCCATACTGCAAAAAGGCAATGACAGGAGCAATGCATTTGGTGAATGCCCTTGGGACAGTGGGGAGGCCAAAGGGCACAGCAGAGAACTGAAAATGCAAGTAAGAATCACAAACATAAAACTTCTAGTAAAGGGAATGAATAGGGATGTGAAGATAGGCATCCTTGAGAGAGTCAGGCATCCTTGAGAGTCAGGGATACCAAAAAAGCTTAGGAAAAAAGAACAGGAACAGGGTTTGAAGGGACAGCATCCGAAAGGAAGGGACTTTTAGAAATGTGTTGAGCTGAGAAAGGTCCAGAATGGGTCTCCATGTGCCTTCCTTCCTGGGAACTAGAAACATTTTGGAATAAAACATTTTCCTTTCTTGAGCAGGAGGCACGACTGGAATGGTGCCCTGCACCCAAAAGCCCTGAAGCAGGTCTGGCAAGAAAGGAAGCTGTTCATGAGTAGGTTGAGCAATGCCGAGAAAAGCAGGAGGAGATTTCCATACCATGAACTATCCCTGGCAGATGATGGACAGAACACAAGAGTCCTGAGTGACTCAACAAATTGGGAAGGGACAAGGAAATATGAAGGGAGAGGGGAATCTGACCCAGGAAAACGGGGAGCAAACATTCAGATAGAACCTGGTTTGCCTTTAAAAGGAGGCTTCTGGGAAGTAGGAGTCAGAGTAGACAATATGAGGTAGATGTCGACAGCCCTTCTTACCTTTAGGATGAGGATGAGGTGGTCTACGTACAGAATATTTGGATGGATAATTCCGCTGGAACTAAGGGATAAGAGACAGACAAACGCACTTCAATTCCTGCAAGATCTTGCCTTTATCTTGGAGGGACTTAAAGTTCAGCAGCAGCAGAGCCAAAGAGGTTCTTATTAGCAAGAGGAGCATCCATTGATTTATCCTGATCAGGCAAGGGCTGCAGAGAAAGCCAAGAGTAGCATCTCAAAACAGAACTAAAAGCAGCAGCCTTTGAGGAAGCATCAGCTGCATCATAACATTCAATAGAGTGGCCAGCCACTTTACAAGCAGACCCCAATACAGAAAGGGATAAGACCTTCTCCTCCCAAATCAGGGAGGGAAGAGATTGCCTGAGAAGCTTCGGACAGCAGAGCAAGAACATAACCAGTCAAACAATTCTGATAATTAATAGCCTGAAAAGCAAGGGTGGCAGCAGTATATATTTTTTTGCCTAAACGTTCCATAGCCCTAATGTCCTTATCCGAAGGAAGTAGTTTAGTCGACCACAAAAGTTTAGAAAGTTTGTCAAAAAAAAGAGACAGGCACTACACAGAAGGATTAACATAAGGGCAGTTGTATAAGAATTAAGAATCATCGGGCAACTTGTAAAATCTACCAGGTTTTTTAGGAGCTGGAGATTGAGAGTCAGAGGCCACAGAAACCACTGAAAAGGTATCCAGAAGGGCAGCAAAGACAGGGGGTATGGCAGAGGGCTTAGGAGACTCCATCTGGAGGAGTTAACTCTTTTGAATAATAAGAAACCTGAAAACAGTCCCATTTGAAATATTCCATCATACGAGAAAAGTACAGGTTTGTACCTACCATAAATGTAGATGTTTGAGTGTTGACACTGCTGCAGTCATTACACTTGGGTTATCCTGCCGTCAGGTGGTCCTGCAGTCGGACAGAGTTCCAAAGTCTTGGTCCAGTGTCGGTTGCTGTCACCTCCTCCCTGACGTCAGTGCGACAGGGGTATATAAGATGCAGCTGATGCCATTTTCTTCAGTTTTTCTTGCCCCAGATGTCAGGTGCCCCCAAATAGGTAGGCAATTCAAATGGCTAGTAAACAATAGAAAAGAAAAGCAAACAACCATTTTTAGGTTACTCCCCATAGGTAAAAAGGGTAGATGTCCTAGGTAAATACCAGAAAGTAAGAGGGGAAGGAGGGAGGGTAAGATGGACTGCAGCAGTGTCAGCACTCGAACATCTACATTTATGGTAGGTACAAAACTGTACTATGCTCATCGTGTTACACTGCTGCAGTCATTACACTTGGGTGGAATCCCAAAGCTGAGGTAGGGAGGCTGGATCTATAAGGCATTAGGGGTGGCTATAAGGCCCTGCAGTACAGCAGTGGTGAAGCCAGCTCTGGATTTGGAGTATAAAGGCAAATAGTAATGTTTGGTGAAGGTATGCACAGAACTCCATGTTGCTCCTTCCAAAATATCCTTGGTAGGTACTCCTCTGAGGTAGGCAGTTGAAGTGGCTGTTGCCCTGGTGGAGTGAGATCTAATGCTGCTAGGTACAGGTTTCCCATGGTGGGTATAGCAGAAACGTACACAGTGTCCTATCCATTTTGAAATAGTCTGCTTTGAAAAGGCTTTTCCCTGTGCTCCTGCAGCGTATGCTACCAATAATTTCTCAGATTTTCTGAAAGCTTTGGTTTTGTCCAAGTAGAAGCGTAAAGTACAGTTTTGTACCTACCATAAATGTAGATGTTCGAAGATCCACATTGCTGCAGTCCTTACACTTGGGTAGTCCGCTGTCCTCGGTCGGCCCGAATATCAAAGTATAAGGCTGACGTCGGTCAAGGCGCATTAGACTGACATCAGGACGTCAGGGTACAAATGCGCATGACCGACGTCATATCCTCAGTCTTTTCTTGCCCCAGATGTCAGAAGACCCTAAAAAGAAAGGTCAAAACCAAAAGACAGCAAACAACCAACCAACCACCCTTGCACTAATAATATGTACAATATATACAATATACACAATATTTACAACCCAACCCACACAACCTCTAACTACAGAGGGAAGGAGGGAATTGGACTGCAGCAATGTGGATCTTGAACATCTACATTTATGGTAGGTACAAAACTGTACTATGTTCTTCATCTCACATTGCTGCAGTCCTTACACTTGGGTAGAATCCCAAAGCAGAGGTAAGGGAGGATGGCCAAACTATAAAGCAGCAGGAGCTGCCAAAATGCCCTGTAAAATAGCAGTGGCAAAACCAGCCCTAGATTTAGAGTAAAGTGGAAGGTGACAATGCTTAGAGAAAGTATGCACTGAACTCCAAGTAGCTGCCTCCAAAATATCCTTAGTTGCCACCCCCCTTAAAAAGCTGTCAAGTGGCAGTAGCCCTAGTGGAATGAGGCCTAATCCCAGCTGGAATCTCCTTACCATGATGGGAATAACAGAAAGCAATGCAAAATCCAATCCACTTAGAAATAGTTTGTTTTGACACAGGCTTGCCCTGAGAACTTAAAGCAAAAGAAACAAATAACTGCTGAGACTGCCTGAACCCTTTAGTTCTGCTCAAATAATATCGCAACTGCCTGTGTGCATCTAAAGTGTGCAAAATCTTTTCCCCTTTATTCTGGGGATTTGCATAAAAGGTAGGCAAATGAATAGTTTGGTTTAAAGCCACACTAGAAACCACTTTAGGCATAAAGGAAGGATTAGTGCATAAAGATACCCTATCCTTATGGAAAATTAAGAAAGGCTCAACCGCCATAAGGGCCTGTAATTCAGAAACCCTTCTTGCAGAGGTAATGGCCAACAAAAAAGCAGTCTTCCATGATAAATATTTCAACTCGGCAGTAGCTGCAGGCTCAAAAGGTTGTAGAGTGAGTTTCTCCAACACAAAATTGAGATCCCAAGCAGGAGTAGGAGCTCTACGTGGGGGTCTTATATTCTTTGCCCCTCTAAGAAATTGCTTGAACAAAGGATGAGAAAACAATGGTGGGTCACAGTCATAGTGAGCAGAAATTGCTGCAGCATGAACCTTAATAGAAGAGAAGGACAAACCTTTGTCCAGTAACTCAGTAAGATATTGAAGAGCCACACTTAAATTAGGCTCAGAAACATCAAAGTCCTTTGCTGCACTCCAAAATAAAAATCTCTTCCATTTATCTGCGTACACTTTCCTTGTACTAGGCCTTCTGGCTTCCAAAATAACATTCAAAACTTGCTGTGGAAGTTGAGACCCTCCAGGGTTCAAAACAGAATATGCCAGGCTGTTAGGTGAAGAGAGTGAAGTTTGACATTGAGTAAATGACTGTTCTCCTGAGACAGCAGGTGTGGAATCCAAAGGCAAAGGCCATGGAGGCTCCCGTACCAGACTTCTCAGTAATGGGTACCAGTGTTGTCGAGGCCAATCTGGAGCTATTAAAATCATCTTTGGCTTGTCCTGTCTGACCTTTAGGAGTACCTTTGGGAGGAGAGGCAGAGGTGGAAAGGCATACACATGAAGATTGCTCCAATTGAAAGAAAGAGCATCCACTTTCCAGGCTGTGGGATGAAACCTTTTTGTGCAAAACTTTGGCAGCTGGTAGTTTAGTGGAGAAGCGAACAGATCTATGTCTGGAGTTCCCCATGACACTGTCAATTTCTGAAATACATGAGGATCCAATTTCCACTCGTGGGGATCCATAATTCGTCTGCTCAACACATCTGCTAAGGAGTTCTGTGCTCCTGGCAGAAACCTTGCCTGAAGATTTAGCTGTAAACTGAGAGCAGTCTCCCATAGAATCATTGCTTGCCTGCATAGAGGATAAGAATGTGTTCCCCCTTGCTTGTTGATGTACCACATGACAGTTGTGTTGTCTGTTAGAATCAACACCTGCCCTGGAAGAAGTAAATCCTTGAAAGCTATTAAAGCAAATTGGACTGCTAACATCTCCTTCAAGTTGATATGTAGATGTTGTAGTCTGGCAGGCCACGTGTCTTGTATCCACTTTCCATTTAGATGAGCTCCCCAAGCTTTGTCTGAGGCATCTGTCGTTAGAATCTGACTCGCCTCTGGCCGGGTCACAGAGAGTCCCTTGTTTAGGTGACATTCCTGAGCCCACCACAAAAATTCCTTTTGAATGCAAGGTATTATCTGAATGACAGTGTCCATATCCTGGCAGTGCTGTGTCCATACATTTTGAGATACCATTGTAGCTTCCTCATATGCAGTTTGGCATTGGGAAGCACCAGAATACAAGATGCCATGAACCCCAAGGCTTGAAGGACTGTCCTTGCAGTCAGCCTGGACTGATGAGACAATTGATGGAAGTAAAGGGAAAGATTATTTTGTTTGTCCGGGGTCAAAAAGGCCATCTGGGATGCTGTATTCAGTCTTACACCCAGAAAGCACATGTCCTGAGAGGGTACTAGACTGGACTTTATTTCGTTCACAGAATACCCCAGGCATCTTAGCACTGCTATCACATATTGCAAATGATGAAGAAGGTCGTCCCTTCCTTGAGCCAGAATCAGGCAATCGTCCAAATAAGGATAAATCTGTATACCTTTTAGCCTGAAGAAAGCTATCACTGGAGCCAGAACTTTCGTGAACACTCTGGGCGCAGTAGATAAGCCAAAGGGCAATGCAGAGAACTGATAATGAGAAGTCCCAGCCCGAAAACTCAGATACTTCCTGCAACTCAGTCTGATAGGAACATGAAGGTAAGCCTCCTTGAGATCCAAAGTTACCATCCAGTGATCTTTGCCCAGCAGAGGTAAAAGCTGTTGTAACGTCAACATTTTGAACTTGGGAATGTCCAGATAAGTGTTGAGGATAGATAAATCCAAAATTGGTCTCCACGTGTTCCCCTTCTTTGGTACTAGGAACAGGTGAGAATAAAATCCTAGGCCCACTTCTGGCAGAGGGACCGGCTGTATGGCCCCTATTTGAAGTAGCAGAGAAATTTGTTTGTGAGCCTCTATTCTTTGCTGAGGAGGAACGTCTGGCATGCCTTTGAAAGGAGGCAAGGTATGGAAATAAAACCTGTAACCTTGGTGTATGATATCCAATACCCATCTGTCTTGGGTAATTAAACTCCAATTTTCCTTGAAAAGTGCCAACCTTCCTCCCAAAGGTGCTGCCAGACGAGAAGGCTGTGGCAGCTGAAAAGGTAGGTCATTGGGTCTGTTTACGAAAGGACTGACCCCTGCCCTCACCAAGACTGTGCAGGTGAACTCCCTGCTCTACGCCTGAAAGAGCCATGAGCTCTGCCCCTACCACGTCTAGATCTACCCCTAGACTGGGAATCATAAGAAGGATACGTCCACCCCTTGGTAGGCCAATTCCTACTAAACTTCGGAGGCTGAACCTGCAAAAAATCTTTAACAGTCTGCATAGACTTAGCCTTGTCTTCCATTTTCTTTAAGACTGCCTCCACAGGCGAACCAAACAACACATCAGACTGTAAAGGAGCATCTAAAATCCTTGTCTTAACATGGTCAGAGAAATTCTGATCCCTTAGCCAGGCGTGCCTGCGAAGAACTGACCCAGTGGCAGCCACCCTAGACGAGGCCTGTACAGCATCAAAACCACATTGCAAAGAATGCTTACCCACCTGTTCAGAAACATGGACCAAATCTTGTAACTCCTTACACTCAATACCTTCCACCAGAGCATCTACCTTAGACTTCAATTGAGAAAGTAGATAGTTTTGGTACTTCAACATGTGAAACTGGCAATTCAAAGCCCTCATAGCTAGGGTGGAAGAAGTATAGACTTTCTTTCCCCATCTATCCAAAGCCCTGGCCTCTTTATCTGGAGGAACCGGATTTTTTACAACAGAAGCCTTGACACCCTTAGGCCCCTGACTAACAGTTTCTGGGTCCGCCCTAGGACTCTTAAAAAGATATTTATGAGCTTCAGGCACCCTATAATACCTATCCGGTTTAACAGGAGCAGGAGGCAAAGAATCAGGATTAAGAGAAGCCTCTGCAAACACATCTTCCACAACATCCAGAACAGGAGGTATAGCCAAAGGCCTATGCTGGGGTAAAAAAAAGAATTCCCTAAGCCTTTTCCTGGAATCAGAGAAGTCCTGACCTTCCCACTTAAAATGTTCCCTCATGGAATGAAGAGTCTCTGAAAAAGAAAAATCCTCAGGAGGAGAAGCAGAAGGAGTAGAATCATCCACATCAGAATCAGAATAAGGAGAATACTCCTGCAAGTCTTCAGCCGAAGACTCTGAAGCATCCGAAGCCTGCTCAAAACTCCCCAACTCAGGTTCCACCCTAGGTCTCTTATCAGGAGGGGCAAAGAACCTCTAATCAAAGTAATCAAATCTTCTGCCATTTTAAGCATATGCTTCTTGGGCACAGATCCTGAAGAACTAGGAGTGACACCAACTGAAGCTAAACCTGGCCTGCCTCTGGGAGAAGCCTTGGAAACAGAAGGAGAGGGCCTAACCACCCTAGGAAGGGAGGGGAGTACAGTAACCTGAGAAGCCCCTTCAGCCTGACCTGCCTCCTGAGAGGCCACATCCTGCAATAACAAAGTCTCCCCCTGGGACTCCAAAGAAACCTCGGCGGAACCCCGGTTCCACCGACACCTCTAAAGAACCGGCGTCCGGTACGGACGGCTCTTCTTGCCTAGGCTTAGCTGCTTTGTCCTTGCGCTTCGAAGAAGCGGACGTCGGAGCATCCGACGGCATATTATAATTGCACCGCTTCCCGAAGACTAACCTGGCACAATCTAACCTTCGCAATAGTGCGCTTATTGAACCTACCACAAAAGCGACCCACAACAACGTCGTGCACATGCCGTAAACAAGGAATACACAAAGTATGATAATCTCTATGCTGTATCTGTTTCCCACAAGAAACACAGTTATTCACTTTTTCTGACATCCGGTAAACCACTGCTGTAAGAAAAAACTAAAATATTCCCCACGGGTACTTAGCCAACTTTGACTCGGTCTGAAACTCAATTGAAAAATTTCAGAACGCCGAACGGCACTTGCAACGCTGCTTCTGCATCGGACCATGCGGCAAAAAAGACTGAGGATATGACGTCGGTCATGCGCATTTGTACCCTGACGTCCTGATGTCAGTCTAATGCGCCTTGACCGACGTCAGCCTTATACTTTGATATTCGCACCGACCGAGGACAGCGGACTACCCAAGTGTAAGTACTGCAGCAATGTGAGATGAAGAACATCTGTCTGTGAATGTCCAAAGAATGTAGCAATTTCTCCCCTTTGTTCTGTGGTTTTGGATAAAACGTTGGCAAGTGAATAGTTTGGTTCAGAGCTACACTTGATACCACCTCTGGCATAAACGTAGGGTTAGTTCTTAAAGACACCCTGTCCTGGTGGAAGATGAGGAAAGGTTCCACTGCCATTAGTGCCTGTAATTCTGAAACTCTTCGTGCTGATGTAATTGCCAGTAGCAGAGCAGTTTTCCAAGAGATGTATTTTATTTCTGCTGTGTTAGCTGGCTCAAAAGGAGGTAGAGTTAATTTTTCCAAAACAAAGTAGAGGTCCCAAGTTAGTGTAGGCGCTCTACGGGGCGGTCTTATGTTTTTAGCCCCTCTGAGGTATTGTTTGAGCAAAGGATTAGAAAAAATTGGTGGATCTGTGTTGTAATGAGCAGAGATAGCTGAGGCGTGGATCTTGATGGATGAAAAAGAGAGGCCCTTGTCCAGCATCTCAGTTAAGTATTGCAGTATCTGCAGAATGTTTGGGACAAGAGGGTCAAGGCTGTGCGCTTGGTTCCAGGCACAGAATCTCTTCCATTTATCCGAGTATGCTTTCCTGGTGCTAGGCCTTCTGGCCTCCAGTATGACATCCATAACAGCTTTGGAGAGAGGCATTGCTTGCTTGACTAGGGAATTTTCCATACAGCTAGGTTTAAGGTCTTTAGCTGGCTGTGAAGTATCTGATTGTTGTGCTGTGTCAGCAACTCTGGGATTTGAGGTAAAATCCAGGATGGTTCTTGTGTTAAGTTCTTTAAGATTGGGTACCAGTGCTGGTGTGGCCAGTCAGGTGCAATCAGTATCATTTTTGGCTCTTCCTGCCTGGCTTTTATGAGTACCTTTGGGAGGAGAGGCAAAGGGGGGAAGCATATACTTGTTTTTTCCATCTGAATGAGAGGGCATCCACTTTCCATGTTTGTGGATGGTAGCTCCTTGCGCAGAATTTCTGTAATTGGTAGTTCTTTGGGGAAGCAAACAGATCTATGTCCGGGCTCCACCATTTTTGTGTTATCATTCTGAATATTTGTGGATGCAGTTTCCATTCATGTGGGTCCATAATGTTTCTGCTTAGGTCGTCTGCCAGTGTGTTTTTCTCTCCTGGCAGGAATTGTGCTTGCAGATGAACTTGGTAGTTTACAGCTGTGTTCCACAAGGTCATGGCTTGTCTGCAGAGGGGGTAGGAGTCACCCTTGCTTGTTTATGTACCACATAACTGTGGTGTTGTCTGTCTTTAGTAGTAATTGTCCTGGATGCAGTAGGTCCTTGAAAGCTATAATAGCATTTTGTACAGCTAGCATCTCTTTTTGATTGATGCGGAGATGTCTTTGCTCTGTGGGCCACTCGCCCTGAATACATTTTCTTGCCATGTGTGCTCCCCAGGCGTAATCCGATGCATCTGTCGTCAGTGTTTGCCTGGCTGTGGGTTGAGTGAAAGGCTGTCCCTTGTTGAGGTGACAGGCTTGTGCCCACCATCGAAACTCCTGTTGTAGGCAAGGAATTAGTGGTATAACGGTTTCCAAACTTTGACAGTGTTGAGACCATACGCTCTTTAGGTACCATTGTAGTTTCCTCAAATGCAATCTGGCATATGGAATTAGTAGTATGCAAGATGCCATGTAGCCCAAGGCCTGCAGAATTTTTCTTGCAGGGAGTTGGGTCTTTGTTGCCATTAATTGAAAATATTGAAATCAGTTTTCCTTGCTTGTCTGGCATGAGATAACCCATCTGGGCCGTTGTGTTCAAGCTGGCACCCAGGAATATTATCTGTTGCGAGGGCACTAGTTTTGATTTCTTTTCATTTACTGTGTACCCCAGGCAACTTTTTATGTACGCCAGATGCTTTAGTAGAATGTCCTTGCTCTCTGCTTGAATCAGGCAGTCGTCCAGGTATGGATAAATTTGAATTCCTTTTTGCCTGCAAAATGCAATTACTGGTGCCAGGCACTTACTGAAGACCCTGAGTGCAGTAGATAAGCCAAAGGGCAGTGCAGAGAATTGATAATGCATTGAACCAGCTAGAAATCTGAGGTATCTTCTGCAGTTTTGTCTGATAGGGACATGCAGGTATGCCTCTGAGGTCCAATGTCATGAGCCAAGCTTTCTTGCCCAGCATGGGAAGAAGCTGCTGTAGTGTCAACATCTTGAATTTCGGTACATCCAGGTATTCAATATAGAAAGGTCCAGAATGGGTCTCCAGGCTTTGTCCTTTCTGGGAACCAGAAAGAGTCTTAAAATCCTTGTCCTTGTGCCTGTGGTGGTACCTTTTGAATAGCTCTCATGTCCATGAGTGCTGTAATTTGTCTTTGAGCCTCTGTCCATTGATTTGGTGGCAGATTTGGCATTCTTTTTAACCTTGGCAGGGTGTGAAAATGGAACCTGTAACCTTGAGATACAATGTTGAGAACCCATTTGTCTTTGGTAATGCAATGCCAGTTGTGATAGAAAAGTGCCAGTTTTCCTCCTAAGGGGGCTGCCAAGACAGAACTGTTTGGCAGCTGTAGTGGAAAGTCATTGAGTCTGTTTTTTATAAGATTGAGGCCTGTCTTCTCCTTCTTTCTGGCCTGGTGTGCCCCACTGTCGAGGCCTGTAAGGGCGTTGTGTCTGACCTCTACCTCTTGGACGTCTGTATCTGCCCCTTTGAGGTCTGTCTGTGACTGGAAAGGACCAATTCTTTATTGGCCAATTTCTGCTAAAATGAGGAGGCTGAACCTGTAAGAAATTTTTCACCGTTTGCATAGATTTTGCCTTATCCTCCATCTTCTTTAATACCTCCTCTGCCTTAACTCCAAACAGCACATCCCACTGCAAAGGTGCATCCAATAATTTTACCTTAACATGATCTGGTAAAGTATGTTCTTTTAACCAAGCATGCCGTCTAATGACAGAGCCTGTAACTGCTGCTCTACAGGAGGCCTCTAAGGAGTCAAACCCACATTGCAAAATATGTTTTCCCACTTGTTCAGCAGCATGCAATAAATCCTGCATTTCTTTTAAGTTAGGAGGATCTGAATCTGGAAGCATCTTTTGTTTCAACTGAGACATCAAAAACTGCTGATATTTTAGCATGTGAAACTGGCAATTCAAGGCTCTCATTGCTAAAGTTGCAGACGTATACCTTCTTTGCCCATCTGTCTAAAGCTCTGGAATCTCTGTCAGAGGGAACTGGGTTTTTTGCTGATGAAGCCTTAATCCCTTTGGGTCCCTGAGAAATAGTTTCAGGGTCAGCAACAGGGCTTTTGTACAGAAATTTGTGAAAGTCAGGGACTCTAATATCTATCAGGTTTAACTGGGGCTGGGGGTAAGGAGTCAGGGTTCAAACTGGATTCAGTGTACACATCATCCACAATGTCTAGAACTGGCAGGATAGCAAGGGGTCTGTGTTGAGGCAATAAAAGTCTCTGAGCCTTTTCTTGGATTCTGAATAATCCTGACCTTCCCAATGGAAATGCTCCCTCATGGTATGTAAGGTCTCCCCAAAGGAGTAATCCTCAGGCGGAGAGGCTGATGGAATTGATTCCTCAGCATCAGAATCCTCATAAGGGGGTAAAGAATATCCTAGGTCCGAGGAAGAGTCAGAGGAAATGGACACCTGGTCAGAAGATTCATAGTCTGCATCCTGTCTGGGCCTTTTATCAGGAGGGGGATGGGACCCCCTGATCAGGGTGATTAGGTCCTCGGCCATTTTTAGCATTTTTTTTCTTAGGCATGGAAGCCTGTCCTGGAGAGAGTTGTGTCTGTTTCTTTGCTTTTAAGGGGGACTTAGACTTAACAGAGGGTTTAATGGTTAACTGGGTAGGTCTGAAAACACCCTCTAACTGTGGATTGCTCAGCTACTTCGATTCCCTCTGTAGGTTTAGGATCGGTAAGCTGAAGGCCAAGTGCATCGAAGGCCCAGCCAGCTCCACGTGGGAGTTGGATGCGGTCTGTGGTTCTGTGGAAGCGGTCGTCAGGGGCTGCGTAGGCGCCTCGCTGACAACCGGAGAACCTGCGACCGGCCTAGAAGAGGCCTCGTCATCAGTTTTGGGCCTCGGATGCCTGTCCTTACACTTTTTATGCATTGCGGTTGTCGCAAATGTTGGGCAAAATCAAACAGACATTTAATAGTGCGCTTGTTAAACCTTGCACAAAACAGACAACCAGTGACGTCGTGGTCAGGGCCTAGGCATGGAATACAATAGGAGTGGAAATCCTTATGAGGTATTTGCTTCCCACAAAAAATACAGTTATTAACTTTTACTGACATCGGTCTGAGGCAAGAAAAAGTTTCCCCAACGGGGTACTTAGCTTTTTTAGAAGACTTCAGTTCTGGATTCGGAATGAAAATCTCAGGAGTAGGCCAACCGGCAGTTGCGAACTGCTTCTGCTTCGGGCACTGCGCGGCAAGAAAGATTGGAGAAAATGGCGTCGGCTGCATCTTGGAACTCTGGCCGACTGCGGGACCGCTTGACGGCAGGATAACCCAAGTGTAATGACTGCAGCAGTGTAACACGATGAACATCTGTGTCCCCAAAGAATAATTCCTCCAAGGGGGAGTCTGGACTAACAGAATCTTCCTCCTCAGATCCATATTCCAAAGCAGAACGGACTTGAGAGGAATATGTAAAAGACTCTTCCCCAGAATCCAAATTCTCTTCTGATGATTCCTGCTCTTGGCACCTCTTAAAAGAGTAGAAGACCAAGGTGGAGCCAGTACAAACTCCTTGAGAAGGCTTTAACCCTGGGTAAAATCCCGCCATTCACACTGGGGATCTTTAGCAGCAGTGGAAATATGTTTAGTTTTCTGTTTTTTCTTATGGGGAACGTCCACCCTAAAACCTTAGGTGATTCAGACCCTTGTCTACACCCAAACAATGTAGTGGGAATCTCCTCCCAAATGAAGACTTGCAGTATCCCCCTCAGTCCCTCAGAAATAATCAGTAGAGGTTCCCCCTCAACATCCACAGCAGATGCTAGCAGAGCCTCACAGTCTGTGCAAGAATTCAGATCCATGACAGCCTCTGAATGGGTTGCACCAGCCTCAACAGAAATGTCTGGGGGAAGCTGAACAGCAGCCGAATCAGACCAGAGTTTTTTGGCCTGACCTTTTTCTGCCACAGAACCTTATGTAAAATATGCATGGACAAGGAGGAAATGGTATTCAGCATGGCCACCTAGTTCTCCGACAGCAAAGCCCCTTACGTAGCGAATGTTTCAGATTCTCAGATGTGTTCTGTCCAATCTCTCTCTGAAAACTAATTGTGTGTGTCATGCAGTTTTACAGCTCAAACTGCAAATCTACTGGAAGCATAGAGTCTGATCCCAAGCCTATCCTTGTTAGGAAGATGGATGACTGTGGCATCCTCCGTTTCTTATAGTTATTACGCATTTTATATGCCCTACTCATATCTAACAGCATCTTCCGTTTTAAACTCAACTAAAAAGTCATCCAGAGCGGTTCTTTCACTTGGTGCTTCTTACTACACTCTAATCCATCTCTAGAAGGTAATGCAGTCCTAACTTCTGCTTGGCCTCATCCCTGTAATCTTTTCCTCCATAATGTGCTACCAGATCCTTGGTACTTACTAATTTACTCCAGTAACTCTTTCATCCACCTTCCCCAGCCTTCACTGCTATGCCATCAACAAAGGTTGATACTGGTCTCTTTTCCTTCTGATATACTCAAAAATGAACACAGAATATCATGGCAACAAGAACCAACCACTGTGGTACTCCATATGTATCTCTTCCTTATTCCTGTCACTGTCCCTCAACTAACAATCCTCTACATCCTACCCATCAGCCTTACCATACTCAAGTCCGCAGTCTTCATTCTACTTACTCTTTCAGCAGTTATTTTAGTATCCACCTCTGTGGGGGACTTTATAATGTCCTGCTTGACAAAATGTACTGGTAGCACCCTCACATATTCTCCTGTAACCCATTTGCAAAGAGGACTTTAGAAAAAGATGGGAAGAGAGACTGTAAAAGTAATTTACAAAGATAAATGCGAAAGGATATTTGCATGGCTCCCACGTATGCAACACAGTCAAGTCCATGTTTAGGATTTCTGAATGCAAGTGTTAGCATGAGAGATTTGTTTTCCTGCTCAGATAGGTAATAAATGCTGGAAGTATGATGAGAAACAGAGGCAAACGAACATGTATTTTTGGAAATGTCAAGTTGGGAGATTTTAAAAATTGTCTACATGGTACTTTTTCAGAAATGTTGGGGTGAGCAAATGATTAACAAAGGAAACTATTCTTTAGAGCTGGGATCTAGGATCTGGAACCTGAACTGCCTAGGCACACCAAGTCTTTACTAAGTTTAGTATTACTGGCGCAATTACTTGAAAATGAAAATGAAACCGAAATCTAAGCAAGCCATACTTGAAGTATTGAATATTTTAAAGGAGAGACACAAGTGGGAGCTTTAGAAAAGGAAGGAACAATTACATAGAAATAAATGGAATTTGTGGGAATACATGCAGAATAACAATTTAGGAGAAATGAAATTCACTGGAAAGCAAGAAATGAGTAATTTATGTAATACTGGAGTGAATGAAAATCATTAACAAAAAACTACGTATAATACATGAAAATAACACCGAAAATTTTATAGTTTGTTTTCTGTTACTGTATGTGCATGCACTCGTCACTTTTTTTTTTTTTTTTAAATGTCTTGTTTAATAAATAAAACTAGCAGAATATCAGAATGATTTAAGGCCTTTAATTTTCTTGGCTAAAAAAAACTTTTAGTCCTTTCCAACTGAAAAATATGCTTCAGATTTGCACATGCCAAAGGAGACACTAGATTTGATGATGGGTCTTACAAAGGAAAAGTACAGGAGGCGGAGGAGAATGACTTCTTGGAATCTTGGTGTTACTCTTGAAAATTAACCTGGCCTGATAGGACTTCCTGACTATAGTGGAAACATGATCCACTGCAAAACAATTTTCCTCACAGTATCTAGGTCTTGCATGACACTATCTTCCTTAAATGGAGCACCATTTATAACATATGGATTATAAATACATACTAGGAATAACTATTGACAACAATCTCAATTTTGATTCTCATATCAACAACACAATAAAAGTAGTTAACAAAAAGATTGGATCCCCTTATAGAATCAAACTCTTCCTTACACCTGAAGCTTGGACCACCTTAGCCAGATCTCACCTTATCTCTACCCTTCTATATGCTTCCCCTATTTATACTAACCTCTCTAAAAATAACCTCAAGAAACTTGCTACATCTTACCATAATATTGCTCGATTTGCTACAGGATCTATGTTCAGAACTCACCACTGTCCGAACCTAAAACAACTAGGTTGGCTTGAACTTCCTAACAAGCTCATTTATCAACAGCTCTTAATAGCTCACAAAATTCTATATCAACCATCTAAAACATCAATACTCTCTAACCTCATTACTCCATACAATAACCTGAAACACCTACGTTCTTCAAACTACTGGTTAATATCACCAAACCCAATAACTCTGCAGGTGACTGCCTTTTTTCAACTCTGTTGGAAAAATGTGGAACAAACTGCCATCCGATATCTCATCTTTGTCCACGCTTCCACTCTTTAAAAGACAACTGAAAATGCATCTCAATAAATACTGGCGCTGTTCCTGTACCAACCCAAATTAACCTTCCTTCTTCCTTTCCTCTACCTTAATTCTTTCCTACTCTTTTACCTGTATCCTTGATAGCTCCCCCCTTACACCTTACATAACATCTTTGTAGATGTATGTTATCTCATATATACTGTATGACCATTGTAAAAAAAAAAAAAAAAAAAATTTATTTTACCATATTTGTAAGACGATTTATGTGTATTGCGTGTACTAACTCACTTTGTTTATAAATTTCATCTTGTTATGGCTATTTCTGTTTAAACTTGTAATAACCATTGGAGCTTTTCTCCCTGGGCCTCCACTGAAAATGGACATATATCCAGCTGGACTAGCCCGGTCAACAAATGTAAAATAAATAAATAAAAATGACATATCAGTTTTTTGCCAAAAGTTACTATGTTGCACCACTTCTGCACTTAGCTTAAGACCATTTGAGTGCGCCAGCTACGTACATATTCCAAATCCTTCCAGGAGATGTTTAGCATCAGTGGATGAATGGATAATATCATGCCCAGCTTGCGGTCATCAGCAAACTTGATCAACCACACTTCTTGGAAACTGGCTTTGAAATCTGTAAAATGAATGCTAAATAGGCCCCAGTACCAATTCAATTGGTACACCCTCTAGTTGAAATTTTACTTTCAGATAGGATAATGCCAACTTCCACAACTTGCTGAATAATAAATTTGCAATCAAACAGACAATGCAGGGGTTTACAGTATGTTTAATTTTTTAGCAATATTACCATTAGGAATAGCAACAAAAGCCTTCACCAGATCAAGAAAAGCAGTGCGCACCGACTGACCGCTGACCACGGACTCTGTAACCTTTCCAAGAATGGCACTAAGTTTATGTGACAAGAGTAAGGACCTCCCCTTCACAAAACAAGACAGGAAATTCTCTGAAAGAGAAAGGTAGTAAAGAAAGAAAAGAAAGCAAGGACTACAATAATAGTTACAAGGTGAAACAAATGTGATTCTTCAGTATTAATATGTTTACAAGGGATACAAAGTGGAACACAGCAATTCATGAAACAGAAGGTTTAAAATTTTCATCGGCAAGCGAGAGAGGAGGAGAAGGAGAGACAATAATGTAATCAAGGGAAAAGGGGAACATTTGTGGGTGCAAGCTCTAGCTCTCAGCTAGACACGACAGACCATAACCACTCAAGCTTTGACATTTCAACAGATCAAATTTTCTTCTAAAGTCATTAGTTATCTGCTACCAATAATGTGCAAAGTCCGAAAATGTCATACCAAACTGGAAGCAAGTATTAATACTTACTACTGGAATAACATGTGTGACTCCATCACCACTGTCTATTACAGTGCCAGTTAGGGTTCGCTCTCCAACTTGCCTTGACGTCCAAGATGCAGCTAAAGCGAGGACAGCCTTGAATTAAAAAAAAAAAAAAAAAAAAAAAAAAAAGATCAGTGTCAACTAGTTTCAATCAGCATTCTATACTTTAGAATGGGGGCTACAAAAAGTAAAATGTATGACTTGTAATTTTCTTAAAGTGCATATTAACATATAATAGAAAACACAAACTACACCATCTATGCAACCTGTCTACAGAACTTCCATTCAGAAATGGTACAAACGTTTCAGTCTTACTGGTTTGTCAAGTGAAAGATGTTTCATTGGTAACTTAATTCACAGATACAAGGAAAATATTTAAACACAACTCAAAAAGTAGTGTTAAGAAAAGACCATTTGGAAGCAAAATGAAGGTCTGCAGAAGGGTTGAAAAATCTCAGCATAAGTCTATATTACATTCACGTCTGATGACATATGTACTTGCTGTGAAGGTGAGTTTGGGGAGGCATGTTCCCCCACTATAAAACAAAAGTTATGTAGTTGCCATAATGATAGATCTGTGTTGTCTGCTTCAATCCTTCCTTAAAGGATGGTTCTTCAAATTCAACCTCAGTTCCATCGTCAGCCACTCTAGACTTTAAGATCCAAAGCTTAGGCTCCTCCCCTTATCCATAATCCCCTCCTATATCCAACATTACCTCAGACTAATTTTGCCACAATTCCACAAAATGCGGAACTCATCTCTAACAATCAAAATCCTGGTTGTAACCATACACTTATATTCTCATGTGGTGCTTAAGGAGTATGCGAAAAGCACCAGGTCTGACCATCATACCAGAAAAGAAATTAACTCCTTATATAGGGAAGGAGGGAAGGACAGAAGCAAACACAGATCTAACTGTTATAAGTACACAGCTTTTCTATCATGTCTCTTACATCCAGTCGTCAATAGACAGGACAAGAGTCCTCAGCTAGAGATCTCTAGGGTGGTCTCAGAGAAGGATATTCTGGAAGACCGCTGAAGCAAAAGCAGCCATACTTCTGAAGAACAGGTCCAAATTGTAATGAGAAATTAAAATACGAATCTTTGACCAGGTGGCAGCTGCACAATATCAACAGATGCCCTTGAAAAGAAAGTAATGGAAGTGGACACAGATCTGGTAAAATGGGCTTTGATGGGCTTAGCAAGGTAAATCCCTTCTTGTACACAAGAGATACGGTCAGCAAGACATAGTGATAGCTACTCTGGAGACTCCTTGCCCTAATTTGGCTTTGAAGGAGGAGACAAACAGTCGATCAGACATTCTAAAATGTTTAGTACAGTGAAGATAGAAACAGAGCTGACTATGCATGTCCAGCAAGTGTAGCACATACAGCCCCCTTGTTGGAAAAATTTGGGAAAGAAAAAAAGCTGAATAAATTGCGTTAAAGAAGTTTCAGCTGCCACTTTTGGAATAAAGGATGGGTTTGTCTGTAAAGATACTCTGACCTTGTTAAAAATAAGATATGGAAGTTTGAAAAACAGGGCTTGTGTTTCAGATACTCTCAAAGCAGATGACTGCCACCAGAGATAAAGTTTTCCAAGGAAATCTGATATCAGCATGAGCCACAGCTTCAAAGGAATGATAAATTAAAACCTGAAGCAAAACGTTCATGTCACAAGGAGGAATGGGATCCCAGAGTGCCTTGAACAAGGAAGGCTACAGACAAATGTATTTTCTCTACATGAAAATTAAGTATTGCAACTAGCTGGACCTTAATAGTACAATAGCTAGCTCCATCATGAAAAATGGAAGCCAAATAGAAATTCAGATACTACTGAGACAGTCTTTTACACCCGATTTTGTAGACTTCCCTGGTAAACCAAAACAATGAGTAAAGTACAGTTGTACCTGCCATAAATGTAGATGTTCAAGTGCTAATACAGCTGCAGTCATAACAGATGGGTTTTCCTGCTGTCAGGCGGGTCCTCGGTCGGCCGAATTCCAAAGTCTAGGTCCGGCGTCGGTTGTCGTCGCTTCTTCCCTGACGTCAGTGCGACAGGGGTATAAAAGAACCAGCCGACGCCATTTTCTTCAGTTTTTCTTGCCCCAGATGTCAGGTGCCCCCAGAAGGAAGGCAATACATAAATTTATGTAATAATGCAATACAGTATAATCAAAAAACATTAGTTGCAAGCAAATACACCATAAAAGAATACCCCAATCAGGTTGTATGAGGAGGTGTTAGCCATTAGGCCTGTTCCAGAGGGGAAGGAGGGAGGGAAACCTGGACTGCAGCTGTATTAGCACTCGAACATCTACATTTATGGTAGGTACAAAACTACTATGTTCATCGTGCATACAGCTGCAGTCATAACAGATGGGTAGAATACCAAAGCTAAAAAAGGGGTGGTAGGCACTAGGTGGAACTAGGAGGAGCCAGGATGTCCTGCAAAACTGCAGTGGCAAAACCTGCTCTAGATTTGGAGTATAAAGGCAGGTGATAGTGCTTGGAGAAAGTATGCACAGAACTCCAAGTGACAGCTTCAAAAATATCTTTGGTAGGAACCCCCCTGAGGAAAGCTGCAGAGGTAGCTGTGGCCCTTGTGGAGTGAGACCTGATGCCTGCAGGTACATTTTTACCATGAAGAGAGTAACAAAAGCGTATGCAGTGGGCTATCCATTTTGAGATTGTCTGTTTTGAAATAGGCTTCCCTTGAGCCCCTGTAGCATAGGACACAGAGTTGCTCTGATTTTCTGAAAGGCTTTGTTCTGTCCAAATAATAACGTAGTTGTCTGTGAATGTCCAAGGAATGTAGTAGTCTTTCCCCTTTGTTTTGAGGATTGGGGTAAAAGGTAGGCAAAGTGGATAGCCTGATTCAGGGTAGGCAAAGTGGATAGCCTGATTCAAGGCTACCCTGGATACTACCTTTGGCATAAAGGAAGGATTGGTTCGTAAGGAAACTCTGTCCTGATGGAAAATGATGGAAGGCTGCACAGCCATGAGGGCTTGTAGTTCCGAAACCCTGCGAGCTGAGGTGATAGCCAGCAGGAAGGCTGTTTTCCAAGACAAATATTGCAGTTCTGTTGAGGCAGCTGGCTCAAAAGGAGGCAAAGTCAGTTTCTCTAAAATGAAATTGAGATCCCAAGCAGGTACTGGCTGTTTCCTTGGGGGTTTTATATTCTTAGCCCCTCTGAGGAACTGTCTTAAGAGGGGGTGAGAGAATAAAGGAGGACCAGTGTTGTATTCTGCAGAAATGGCCGAGGCATGGATTTTGATGGAAGAGAATGAAAGTCCACTGCTTAGCATCTCAGCTAGGTACTGTAATATTTGAGGTAAATTCAGTATTCCAGGGTTCTGGCCCTTTTTCTCATTCCAAGCACAAAACTGTTTCCATTTGGCGGAGTAGGCTTTTCTAGTAGGTCTTCTGGCCTCCAAAATGACATCCTGTACCTCCTTGGAGAGTAGGGTCTGTTGTGATTTTAAGGAATCTTCCATGCGGCTAGATTGAGTGTTTTCAGCTGACTGTGAAGAGTTTTGAAGTTGTGCTGAGTCAGTAGAAGAGGCATTAGAGGGAGGATCCATGGTGGGGAATGCGTTAGGCTCCTCAGGAGTGGGTACCAGTGTTGCCTTAGCCAGTCTGGAGCGATGAGAATCATCTTTGGTCTGTCTGCTCTGGATTTTAATAGAACCTTGGGCAGCAGAGGAAGAGGTGGAAAGGCATATACTGTCATTGTTGTCCAACTGAAAGAGAGTGTGTCCACTTTCCAGGCCTGTGGATGAAAGGTCCTTGAGCAGAATTTTGTCAACTGGTGATTTCTGTGGGAGGCAAACAGATCTATGTCTGGCCTTCCCCATGCTTGAATTATCTTTGAAAAAACTTGGGGATGCAACTTCCATTCGTGTGGATCTGTCATATTTCTGCTTAGGTTGTCTGCCAGCGTGTTTTCTTTGCCTGGCAGGAACTGTGCTTGAAGCTCGATTTGTAATTCCAGAGCCATGTTCCAAAGAGACATGGCTAGCCTGCATAGGGGGTATGAGTGGGTTCCTCCCTGTTTATGTACCACATTACTGTGGTGTTGTCTGTCCTTATCAATAGCTGGCATGGATGCAGCAGGTCTCTGAAAGCTATAATTGTATTTATTACTGCTAGCATTTCCTTTTGATTGATGTGTAGGTGCTTTTCCTTTTGGGACCATCTGCCCTGAATGCACCAATCTGTCATGTGCGCCCCCCCCCCCCCAGGCGACTATTGTGATGGTTTAACTTGCTTGAGGCTTGCAGAATGGGAGATCTGTGTTTGTTTGGCATGCTTGAGCCCACCACAGAAATTCCTTTTGAAGACATGGAATTAGTGGTATTATTGTTTCCAAGCTGTGGCTGTGCTGAGACCATAAGTTTTTCAGGTACCATTGAAGTTTCCTCATATGCAGCTTTGCACATGGGATTAGTAGTATGCAAGATGCCATGAATCCCAGAGCCTGCAGGATTTTCCTTGCAGTCAGCCTGGTGAAAGCTGCCAGTTTTCTGAAGTATTGAGATAGTTGCCCTTGTTTCTCTGGCGTGAGGTAGGCCATCTAGGTGTTTGCATCCAAGTTGGCACCCAGGAATATTATTGTTTGAGACGGAATTAGCCTTGATTTCTTTTTGTTGACCGTGTATCCCAGGGAATTCAACAACCTTATTACAAAGCAAGATTTTCCAGAAGTATGTGCTTGCTGTCCGCTTGGATCAGGCAGTCGTCCAAATATGGGTATATTTGTATCCCTTGAAGTCTGCAGTAGGCAATTGCTGATGCCAGGCATTTCGTGAACACTCTGGGCGCAGTAGATATGCCAAAGGGCAATGCAGAGAATTGATAATGTGTTGAACCTGCAAGAAATCTGAGGTATCTTCTGCAATCTTGTCTGATTGGGACATGCAGGTATGCCTCCTTGAGGTCCAATGTTACCAGCCAAGACTCCTTGCCCAGCATGGGAAGAAGCTGCTGTAATGTGAGCATCTTGAATTTTGGCACGAGTAAAAATGTGTTTAGGAAGGATAGGTCCAAAATAGGTCTCCAATCTTTGCCCTTCCTTGGTACCAGGAATAGTCTGGAATAAAAACCCTGACCCTGTTCTTGTGCAGGTACCTCTTGAATAGCTTTCATGTCCATGAGATCTGAAATTTGTTTTTGTGCCTCTGCCCTTTGATTGTGTGGCAGGTTTGGCATGCCTCTCATTTTTGGAAGGGTGTGAAAGTGGAATCTGTAGCCTCTGTCTATAATGTGCAGGATCCATTTGTCTTTTGTGGCAATATGCCAATTTTTCAAAAATAATGCCAGTTTTCCGCCTAAAGGTGCTGCCATTTGAGCCTTGCTTGGCATGCAAAGGGGAAAGTCATTGGTTCTGCTTTCTGAATGGCTGTGAACTATCCTCACTACCTCTTTGGGTAGGTGCTTGCCATTGTCTGCCTCTAAACGATCCTTGAGATTGCCCTCTACCCCTCGGGCGCCTGTATCTACCTCTTTGGGGTCTGTCCGTGGCTGGAAAGGACCAATTTTTTGAAGACCAGTTTCTACTGAAACGTGGAGGTTGTACCTGTCGGAAATCTTTCACTGTTTGCATTGATTTTGCCTTTTCCTCCATTTTCTTTAATACCTCCTCAGCCTTAACACCAAACAATACATCTTTTTGCAGAGGTGCATCCAGTAATTTAGCTTTGACATGATCTGGTAAGGTTTGCTCTTTGAGCCAAGCATGTCTACGTATGACTGATCCTGTAACAGCAGCTCTACATGAGGCCTCTAAAGCATCAAAACCACATTGCAAGGTATGTTTACCTACTTGTTCTGCACTATGTATCAAATCCTGCAACTCCTTTAAATCTGGTTGTTCAGGTTGTGACATTTTGCTTCTCAACTGTGATAACAGAAACTGTTGGTACTTTAACATATGGAACTGGCAGTTTAACGCCCTCATGGATAAGGTGGCCGAGGTGTATACCTTTTTCCCCCACCTTTCTAAAGCTCTGGAATCCCTCTCTGAAGGTAAAGGATTTTTAGCAGTGGAGGCCTTAATTCCCTTGGGGCCCTGTGAGATAGTTTCTGGGTCAGCCACATGGCTTTTGTAAAGGAATTGGTGTGAGTCAGGAACCCGGTAATACCTGTCAGGCTTGACTGGGGCTGGAGGTAAAGAGTCTGGGTTAAGGCAGGACTCCTAATACACATCATCAAGGATATCCAAGACAGGGGGTATAGCCAGAGGCCTGTGCTGAGGGAGCAAGAGAAAATCCCTAAGCCTTTTCTTGGAGTCTGAGTACTCTTGACCTTCCCAGTGGAAGTGTTCCCTCAAGGTATGCAAGGTTTCCCCAAAAGAGTAATCCTCGGGGGGGAGACGGAGGGAATGGACTCCTCTGTATCAGAATCTTCAAAAGGGGAGTATGAATGTTCCTGGTCATCAGAATGTTCTGAAATAATGGAAGCCTGGTCCGAGGAGGGGGATTCTTCCTCCACTCTGGTCCTTTTTTCTGGGGGGGTTGAGAACCCCTGATAAGAGAAATTAAGTCTTCAGCCATTTTGAGCATCTGCTTTTTAGGCATGGGGCCTTGAGAAGGGCCCTGTGGGGTTTGTTTTTTAGGATGCATGGCTGTCTTAGACTTAGTGAAAGCCTTGATAGAAAAAGAAGAGGAAGGCCTGAAGACACCTTGAGAGGAGGCAGACCTGTCTAAACTCTGAGTTTCACCGCCAAGAGTGGCTTCGGTATCTGTAGTCGGGGTGTGGGCCGAACAGCCTGCAACCTCGGGTACAGAAGACACCGCCAATGAAGTGTCGTCTGTAGTCAGGGGCTGTGTAGGCACCTCGCTGAGAACCGGACTACCTGTAATCGGCTTTGGCGTGGTGTCGGTAGAGGCCGCGGACCTCGTGTGTCGGTCCTTATCTTTGCGTCTTTTAGTCAAAACTGGAGTGGGAGTATCCGACGACATTATTTAGTTAAAATTTTTGCCAAAAAAGTGCTGGGCGAACTCCGCCCGACACTTAATGGTGCGTTTGTTGAATGTAGCACAAAATCGGCAGGCCGAGACGTCATGGTCTGGGCCTAAGCAAGGAATGCAGAGGGAATGAAAATCCTTATGCGGTATTTGCTTCCCACATGAAATACAATTATTAACTTTGTCTGACATCCGTCTGAGGCAAGAAAAGTTTCCCCAACGGGGTACTTAGCTTTCAAGAAGACTTCGGTTGCAGATATTCGTAATCTCAGGAGCTGGCCGACCGGCACTTGTGAACTGCTTCTGCTTCGGGCACCGCGCGGCAAGAAAGACAGAAGAAAATGGCATCGGCTGGTTCTTTTATACCCCTGTCGGACTGACGTCAGGGAAGAATCGACAACCGACGCCGGACCTAGACTTTGGAATTCGGCCAACCGAGGACCCGACTGATGGCAGGAAAACCCATCTGTTATGACTGCAGCTGTATGCACGATGAACATCAAGGTTACACAAACAAACCAATCAGTAAAAACTACAAGAAAAATCTAGCCAAGCTAGCTTTTCCACGGTGTGATTCCTTAAAACCTCTTGTACTAGAGGAAATATGGGATATATGCAAATGGCCCCTTAAAGATATCAGGTGTTTCAGCTATATGGCAGCTCTTAATGCCCATAACTTTTTATCCTTTTCAAGTCTGTTATGGACAAATTCAGGCCATAAAGCCAAACCCCACTAGCTGGGGGGCATGCATGTTTCAGCCTTTTTATGTTCCTCGTCAGCACAGCATAAGTGGATTGTTTGGCTAACCTTTGGAAACACAGGGTTGTCATACCCAGCTGATATCAATAAACATCAATAAACATTAGGGTTTCTGCAAAATATCCAAACAAACCAAAAATGAGTTACAAGGTCACACAGTCACAGTCCACTTATGCTGTGCTAATGAGGCCATAAGAATGAGGAGAGAGGTAGCTTATAAATGCCTGGCCCTCAATGTCCTATTTGGATAAAGGACATCATTCTTTCGGGAAAACGTGGCTAGATTTAGAAAGGTCTCTGGTCATTAGCCTAGTAACAATCTATGAATCTAAGAAATCCAAGGTGTGAAAGATCCTTTCATTATTGCTCTATGGGGTAGGACAGCGCAGAGAGTTTATACTTACAGACTTCAGTCATCACACCTTAGGCAAGAATGTGGGGTTGAAGAGGAATACCCTATCTTCTGTGGAAAAAAAAGGGGTTGCCTGTAACTCTGATAGCCTCCTGAAAGTTCTAACAGACATGAAGAAAATAGTCTTCTAAGTCAGGTATTTGAGGGGTGCTACAGCAGCTGGTTCACTGGTTCAAATGATGGCAAAAATAAATAAATAAATAAATAAAAATTAACACATAGCTGAAGTCCCATGGAGGATATATTAATATATTGTTGCTCGGCCGTCAGACCTCATTTGAAGTGCTTTACTAGTAACACAGAGCAAAGAAGTTGGGGGATATAAACTGTAGGCAAAGAGAGCAGCTGTGTACTTTCAGAGAGGCACAAGGCAATCTTAATTTATAAAAGGTCTGGCTACCACAGACAATGAAGACTGGTTAGGGTCCAGGGCCCTTCTCTGCCAACAAAGAGTATCTTTTCCATTTTGCTATTTATGACTTCCTTGTATTTCACTTTGTATCCTCACTTAAGGCAAGCACTTTCTCAGAAAACATGTGCTTAAAGGGGAGAAGTGCTAGCTCATCCAAACTGCCAGCTCTTACTTTTGGTTAAAATATCCACAAGCTGGGGTGACAGAATATGATTTATTCTTGCTGTCCGGGTGCTCCGAGTAGCATTTATGGCTTGACTTTCTTTACGGTCTGTATTACCCTGAGGAGGAGGAAGAGTAAAGGAAAGGTATAGAAAAACAGACCTGCCCGAGTTAATGAAAAGAAATCTGTTCCTGAGGCCCCTACGATTGGTGTCTTGGTATAAAATTCTCTGTTTGCTGGACAGGAAAAAAGATTGATTTTTGCCAAAACCAACCTGCAAACCAAATCCAGAGATGCAACGCTGTTCAACACCTATTCAGCTGTATATCTGTCTCTGTGTTGCTTAAATGGTCTGCAAAGGAATTCTTCTGAAAAGGGATGCAAGACACCCAGATGGTCAAGCCTGACTACCAAGCCAAGTAACATATCCAGGACAAGCATGCAAAAGAGCAGTGTGTCACCCACATGTTGACGTACTGCATCACTGTTGTGTTGTCCATTAAGATGTGTAGGGTTACTCAGCCTGATCTGTTTCAAAGCTTTTTGTGATTAATATGACAGCCATCATCTTTATTGCACTGTATTTCTTCCCTGAGAGTCTTCCCCAGATCCCTTGAATCCTGAGCCCCTTTGAATGAGCTCTGCCCAGGCCAAATCCTTGGAATCAGTGGTGACTGTGTTGGTGTCTGGGCCTAGCCTGAATGGGACTGTATGACTGATCTTCACTTGCTTTATCTGACAAGACAGCTTCTTTTTGATATAAAGCAGCAAAGGAATTGGGCACCAGGGAAAAGTCATTTTGGCCCTCGCTTTTCCTTATTACAACTGAATTCTTGCCAAGGGGACCATTACAATTAAGCAGACCATGTGCCAAGTCTTCTTAAAGTTTCCCTGGCTGTAAAATAAGTTGTCAGGAAATTTACCTTCTGGGAGGGTCACCCCTTGGTTTTGGTGGCCAGAAAGGCTCCCAGAGACTGGACTTGCAGGGAAGGCACTAGTTGTGATTGAGGAAGGTTTGTGACTGCCCTTGGTCATGTAGTAGGACATTACTGAAAATTGCACACAGTGGGAAAATCCTGGTTGTAGAACAAAAAAACAAAGAGCAAGGGAGTAAATTAGTACTGAGGACCTCCCTGCTTTGAAACTGATGAACTCCCTATCTGTTCTGGCTATGGTTATCGTTATGTGAAGATGGGTATCTTGCAGCTCTAGGGCTACCATGAAAACTTAACGGAAGAGGAGAAGAAGGCCTGTAAAGACAACATTCGGAAGAGCGGCAACAAAAGAAATGTCTTTAGCATTGATAAGTCTAAAACAGGTCCCCTAAGGACAATATTTTCTTCGAACTTGATGCAGCTGAGTAAAACTTGGAGTCCTCTTCTTAATCCAGCGCCATCTATAGTCCTCTGATTTGAAAAGTTGAATAGAATAGCCTTACTTCTATCTTGCTCTTTTTGGTACTAGTGGAATACCTGAGAACTTTTTCATGAAAAAAAAATGTACATTATATATGTTTACATCTACATATATATGTATGCGCGTGTGTGTATGTAATGTATGCATGTATACAATATTATATGTGTATATATATATATCTATATATATTTATTTAAATAGTGTGCACACACACACACACACACACACACACACACACACACACACACACACACAGCGAGAGAGAGAGAAAGAGTCTGTACTCCTGTTCCAGAATAATTATTATGCCCCAAGAATCCTGAATGATTCTCTTCCATTCTTTAAAAAAAACACAGGTGCCAGATGCTATTTCCGTGTACTGATATTTTGGAGATAGTGTTAGGGTGGTATATGAGAGTATAGAGGAGGGAACAGCTCTTTCAAATCACAGATGGTCGCTTGTGTCCTGTCACAAGAAGTATTTAGTAAGGCAGTCCAGAAGAAAATAACTTGCACCAACATTTCAGAACCAGTGGTACATATCCCTGACAGGGTCTTGGTTACTGGTAAAGCACCAACTAGAAAATCTTTTCCACTTGACAATACAATATTTCCTAGTAACAAGTTTTACTGCCTAGTTTAGTACAGGCTGCAAATCCTCATGAAAAGTGCCTAAAAGGAATCCACACTGAATCATCTAGACAGACAAAGTTGTTTGAGAATGAGGTGCATCAAACTCGCCATGCATTGCGGGAGTGGGTCCAATCTGCGAGGAAGCTTGTGGTAACAGCCCTTTGTGAATTCCATAAGAAGGAAGAATGTACAGTGGTGTAAAATCTTACCATAACAGTAGATGTCATTCTCTTTACTGTTGCAGTATTCATTACAATTGGGGATCCCTTGCCTGGGGTGGCCCAATGTCTGGCCAGTATACCCAAAGCCTTTAGGTACACCGTACATCACATATGCTCCTTGCATTGCGTAGGGCATAAAAGGGACATCTGATGTACCATCCTCAGAACTGAGAGCCCCAGTAGTAAATGCCAGTCCAAGGAATAGAAAGGTAATCAGTACATCCAGAAGAGAAATGGACCAGGGGCAGAGGGAGGGAGTGAATATTGCAACAGTGAAGAGAAGGACATCTACTGTTATTGTAAGATTTTACACAACTGTACTAGGTCCTTTCATTTCATTGTTACAGTATTCATTACAACACAGAGAGTGCCAAAGCTCAGGAAGAAGAGAGGGAAGCGGAAGGGCCAGCAGAGTTCTCTATGAAACCATGAAGGATGGTCCTAGAAAAACAGCTCTAACTCTGGAAATTTCATCCAACTTGTACTGCTTGGTAAATGTATGCAGAGAAGTCCAAGTAGCTACCTCAAGAATAGAGTTAGTATCCAAACCCTTGAAAAAAGCATCAGAAGAAGCTACAGCTCTAGTAGAATGAGCTTTAACAGATGTAAGGTTCTTACCATGAAAGGAATAACAAAAAGAAATGGCTCGTTTGGACACAGCCAATCCTAAGGACCTAGGATGAAAGGAAACAAAGAGCTGGTCAGACTTACGAAGTGCAAGTCTTATCCAAACAAAATCCGAGTTGGCTATGCACATCCAACGTGTGCAGCACTTTCTTACCAGCAGACTGCACAGAAGGGAAAAAAGTGGGCAAATTAATGGACTGATTAAGAGACAACTCATTCCCCACTTTAGGCAGAAAAAAAGATTAGTATGAAGGGACACCTGTCCTTATGAATCACCAAGAAAGGAGGACAAAGCTCAGGCACCTGTCTGGCAGGAGTAAGTGCTAACAAAAGTACATTTTAAGAGCAATGTTTCAAGGAAGCATAGGCTGCATGCTCAAAAGAGGAGCCTGGGTCAATTTTTCTACAACAAATTACAGATCCCAGGGAGAAGGAATAGGCTTCCTGGGAGGCCTTATATGAGGGAAGCCTTTAAAGAATTGTTTAGCTTCAAATCTAGATGCTAAAGGAGGTAATAAAGGCAGACAAGCAGAAATAGCTGATAAGTGGGCCTTAACAGAAGGAGAAGCCAAACCCAGCACTGAGCAATTTACACAGATAAGACAGAACCAAAGGAACATCCACATAAAGTGGATCCAAATTACAAGAAGACACCAAACAAAAAACCTCTTCCATTTGGACAAGGATTTCCTAGCAGTGGGGATATGAAGATAAGCATCCTTGAGATCCAGAGACATCATGTAAGCCTGAGGAAGCAAAACAGGAAACATCATAAGGGACAGCATTCGAAATGAGGAAACCTTCAGAAATGTATTTAGATGGGAGAGGTCTAAAATTGGTCACCAATATCCTCTTTCCAGGGTAGTAGGAACATTCTGGAGTAAAACCTCCTCCTCCTTTGGGAAACTGGAACTTCATGAATAGTACCCAGAGTCAAGAGATAGTGAAATTCATGAATAGTACCCAGAGTCAAGAGATAGTGAAGCATCCCCTGGAAAGAACACATGAAGAACATCAGCTGTTCCTGAGGGGGCAGATGAATTCCCATTGGGGGGGGGGGGTGAGATTCCAGACCATGAAATACCCTTGGCGGATAATGGACAAAACCCAGAAGCCTGGAGTAATCTTTAACCAAATGGAGAGATACAGAAAGGCAAAGAGAAAGAGGAATGTGGCTGGGAAGAATAGGACAGTCAGACAGCACCTGGTTTATCAAGAAAAGGAGACTTCTGGAGCACAGAAGTCTGAGTAACTTTAGTAGGAGGAGCCTGCTTCCCACCTTTCTTGCCTTGGGGGCAGGGCGAGAATGCTTGCATACAAAGGGTGGCTTATTGGGGTAATTCCTCTGAAACTTGGGGACAGGAGAAACAAAAACACGTTCAAGTTCCTGTAAAGCCTTGCCTTTATCCTGAAGAGACAAAGTGGCAGAGGCTTCACCAAAACAGAAGGTATGTTCTTATCGCAATGTTCCATCTGTGTTGTCTATCTTCATTCATACTTGATTGTTGGGGCCTGACTTGGCCTTTGTATCAAGTTCATGACAGCCAGAAACTCTCAAGCTAAGGCTACCCATAGTGCCTCTCTTCCCTTCCCTTCAGATCGAGTTTTGCCCATAGAAATAAAATAGTGGAAGCTTTGTCTAAGCAACTGCCCTACTACAAAACCAGGACTAGTTCTGAAACTCTAGGAGTCTTTGGAGGGGGTTGGGATGTCCAGAATGAATGAAGATCAACAACACAGATGGAATGTTATGGTAAGAACATAACTTCTTTATCTGATGTTGTCAATCTTCATTCATTCTTGACTGTTGGGACAGAGTCCCTAGCTACTTTATGTCCCTGGAGGCCCTATGGAAGGATATTCCTGAGCACCACAGAGTCAAAGGATGCTCTTCTCCTGGAGACCATATACAATTTGCAATGAGTGCTAAAGGTATGAGACGTAGCCCAAGTGGCCGCTGCACAAATGTCATCCATGGAGGCTCTAGAATGAAAGGTCACTGAACTGGAACCTGATCTGGTAGACTGAGCCTTGACTTTGATTGATAGGTTTAGCTTATTCTGGTCAAAAACATCATTTCGATAAGGTAACTTTGGAAACTGGTTTGCCTAGTTGAGTACCTGAAAAAGATAGAAACAATTGGTCTGATTTCCTAAACAATTTCATTCTATCCAGGTAAAAATTTTAAGTGTCTGTGTGCATCCAACAAATTTAAAAAAGAAGTTATGTACTCACCATAAAGTTCCATGTTTGCTGTCCAGTATCTTGCCTTCATTTTGCTGGTTGGGTTTGGAACGGAGAACCGGTTCCGACTTGGCCTTATACTAAAGCTCAAGAGCTGGCTCGAGGCTGCACTCTATTCCATGAAGCCTAGTGGCAGAAACCCAGATCTCGTTTGGCAAGATAACACTAGACTAACATCAGATTTGTGTAATTTTAGAAAAAATTACACACACACACACACACACACACACACACACACACACACACACACACACACACACACACACACACACACACACACACACAACAAAAAGGCACAAATCTTAAAGGACCCCAGAACACAAGAGGGGAACAAGATATTGGGCCAAAAGACTCCTCCAAATCATCCAGGAAGGGGGAAGGAGGGAGGGATGGAAAAATGAAGGCGAGACACTGGACAACAAACATGGAACGTTATGGTGAGTACATAACTTCTTTGTTATGTTGTCCCATCTCGTCTTCATTTTGCTGGTTGGGACAGCATCCGTAGCAGCTACTTTCTCTGGTGGCTCAAGGGAATAAAAATTCTTCACAACAGTGGAACCAAAGGAAGTCCTGTTCCGGGAGGCCATATCTACTTTGTAATGAGTAATGAAAATATGAAGGTTAACCCATGTGGCCGCAGCACAAGTTGAATCCAAAGGCAGTCTGGCTTGAAAGGCAGCAGAGGCAGACACAGCTCTAGTAGAATGCCCTCAAATTTTACCTGGCAGATGTTTATGTTGACTGCTATAAGCATAAGTGATAGCATCTGTAAGCCATTTAGACAATGTAACATTAGAAACTAGGACTCCTTTTCTGTTTTCAGCAAAGGACACAGATAGCTGGTCAGATTTCCTGAAATTCTTTGTTCTATGCAAATAAAAACTGTCTATGTACGTCCATCTGATGGAGTTTATATTCAGCCTTGTTGTCATAATTTGGGAATAACACTGGGAGCTCAATGGACTGACTTAGACTGGCTTCAGAACATACCTTGGGTAAGAAGGAAGGATTCGTTCTGAACACACCTTGGGTAAGATGGAAGGATTTGTTCTAAGGGAGACTCCATCTTTATGGAAAACCAAATGAGGATGAATAGACAGCGAGCTTGTAATTCAGAAACTCTTCTAGCTGAAGTGATGGATACTAGAAAAAAGGTCTTCAAGATAAAAACTTTAAAGGACAAGAAGAAGCTGGTTCAAAAGTGGGAAATATCAAGGAGGCCAATACTAAATTTAGATCCTACGGTCATGGAGGTTCTTTGACAGGAGGTCTTAGAAGGAATGTGCCCCTTAAAAAGGCTTTGCACAATCTGTGAGACAATGTTTGAACCCTTGATCCCTTGATGCCTATGTGAAAGTTAGAAATAGCAGCCAGCTGAACTCTAACAGTAGCGGCTGCCACCCCTTGATTAAAAATTTCCGTCAGAAATTCCAGGATGGCTGAAATCGGAGATGTGAGAAGATCCAATTGGTTTTTATTTGCCGAAAAGGAAAATCTCTTCCACTTGCTCACAAAGTTTTCTTGTAGTGCTTTTGTGCGCAGACACTAAAACATGTCTTACAGCTGGGGACAATTCTGGAAGCCTGGCTAAGACTGGAAGTGGTGCAACCAAGCTGTGAGCTTGAGAGTTTGTATGGAGGGATGCAGAGTCCCGGACTGATGAGTCAAGATATCCAGCATGGGGTCCAGGATCCAAGGATCCTCTTCTGTAGATAAGGCCATAGGAAGGGGAACCATATTGGACAAGGCCAAATAGGAGTAATGAGAATTATCTTGCAACTCAACAGTTTTGCTTTCTGGATTACCTTCGGTATGAGGGGAAAGGGTGGAAAGGCATAAAGAAGTCCTGGGGGAATCGTGGACAAGTGCATCCCTGGGTGACTCCCCCAGTGGGGAGGATTAGGGCAAAAAGCTGCTGCATTTGGCATTGATGGATGTAGGGCAAAAAAGCTGCTGCATTTGGCATTGATGGATGTGGCAAAAAGGTCGCAGAACGACTGGCCCCACTTGCGAAAAATTCTGCTCGCAACTTCTGATTCAAGGACCACTCGTGTGGCATTAAAATTGCCCTGCTCAGCTTGTCCACCATCACGTTGGACTTCCCCAGAATATCCGTCGCAGTGAGAAAGCATCGAGAAGAAACTGCCCATTGCCAAACTTTCTGGGCCTCTCGACATAGGGGGTAGGATCTGGTTCCACCTTGTTTGCTGATGTACAATACCACTGACATCCTGTCTGACTGAATTGCAATTGTCCCCGAAGGAAGATAGTTTTGGAATGCTTGCAACACCATGAGCACCACTCTCATCTGCAGGACACTGATGTGCAAATGGCATTAGTGTTCCTGCCAAGTCCCTCTGACAGTCTGACCCAGATAATGCCCCCCCACCTTATCTGGGAAGTGTCTGTGGTCACTGTAGCTACAGTTGGGGGAGAAAGTACAGTTGTGTACACTTACCATAAATGTAGATGCTAGAGTGTATTCACTGTTGCAGTCATCACATTTGGGTTATCTGCTAGCAGTAGCCCTCAGTCGGCCTGATTAACAAAGACTTGGGTCCTGCGTCGGTTGCTGTCTCTTCTTCCGTGACGTCAGGTTGTAAGGGGTATAAAACATGCAGCCGACGCCATTACATCAGTTTTTCTTGCCCAATATGTCAGATGCCCCCCAATGGGAAGCAATTAAATATATCAAAATACAAGATTATACCTCCAACAAAAAAGAAAATACACCAAAAAGCTTTTAAGCATAATAAAGGAGATTAGACGTATAGCCAAAAGAAGTCAGGGGGCTGGAGGGAGGGTAAACAGGACTGCAACAGTGAATACACTCTAACATCTACATTTATGGTAAGTGTACACAACTGTACTATGTTCTTCGTGTTTCACAGTTGCAGTCATCACATTTGGGTAGATTCCCAAAGCTAAGGATGGAAGGAGGAATTTAGCTAGCATTAGGACCAGCTATAAGGCCCTGCAAGACTGCAGTGGCAAAGCCAGCTCTGGACTTAAATTGACAAATGGTAATGCTTGGTGAAGGTATGTACAGAACTCCAAGTAGCAGCTTCTAGGATGTCCCTGGTAGGGACGTCTATGAGAAAGGCTGTAGAGGTAGATGCAGCCCTGTTGGAATGGGGTCTGATCCCCTGCGGGATAGGTTTTCCATGGTGCTTATAGCAGAAATGAATGCAATGGCCTATCCACTTAGAAATGGTTTGCTTTGAAATAGCCTTACCCTCTGTCCCTGCAGCAAATGCCACCAGCAGTTGGTCAGATTTCCTTTGAGGTTTAGTCCTGTCCAAGTAGAATCTAAGTTGTCTGTGCACATCCATGGAGTGCAGTATCCATTCCCCTTTGTTCTGTGGATTAGGAAAGAAGGTTGGCAAATTGATGGACTGATTAAGAGCCACACTGGATACCACCTTGGGCATGGAGGGATTGGTTCTCAGGGACACCCTGTCTGCATGAAAGATGATGAAAGGTTCCACTGCCATAAGGGCGTGTAATTCAGATACCCTTCTAGCTGAAGTGACTGCTAAAAGGAAAGCTGTTTTCCAAGAAAGAAATTTTAAATCTGCAGTAGCAGCTGGCTTGAAAGGAGGGAGAGTGAGTTTCTCCAATACAAAGTTAAGGTCTCAGGCTGGAGTTGGAGTTCTCCTGGGTGGTCTTAAATTTTTGGCCCCTCTGATGAACTGCTTGAGCAGTGGATGAGAGAAGAGGGGTGGGGTTCTGTGTTATAATGAGCTGAAATGGCTGAGGCGTAAATTTTGATGGAGGAAACAGACACGCCCTTGTGAAGCATCTCAGTTAAATATTATAAAATCTGAGGTAAATTGTGCGCTGCTGTGCTCGTCCCTTGAGACTGGTTCCAGGCACAGAATCTTTTCCGTTTTTCAGCATAAGACTTTCTAGTACTAGGCCTCCTTGCCTCAAACGATATCCATCACTAGTTTACTGAGGGATGGTAAGGGAGAGATCAGGAAATTAGCCAGGCTGCTAGGTTCAGAGTTTGAAGCTGAGGGTGCAGAATCTGGTTCTTCTGCTGAGACAAACTAGCGAAAACCACAGCTAATTCAAAAGCCAAGAACTCGAGTCAGGCCAGTCCAAACATAAAAAACATGCAAAACAACAAATTTTATTAAGCCACTATAAAAGCTTTTCGTTAGTACCTTGCACTAACTTCTTCAGACAAGCAAAACATTCACACCATTACAAGTGGGTTGTGGGGAGACCTTGTGCAAAACTTGTCCAATTGATAGTTCTGGGGGGAGGCAAACAGGTCTATATCTGGGCTCCTCCATTTGCTTGTCAACATGTTGAAAATCCTTGGTTCCAGTTTTCACATGTGTGGGTCCATGAGGTTTCTGCATAGTCCATCTGCCAGTTTATTTAGTTTTCCTGGCAGGAATTGAGCTTGTAGATGTACTTGGTAGCTCAAGGCTGTGTTCCACAATGCCATGGCTAGTCTGCAGAGGGGCTAAGAATGGGTATCCCCCCCTGCTTGTTTATGTACCACATAACAGTGGTGTTGTCCGTCTTTACCATTAATTGTCCTGGAAGAATGTGGTCCTTGAAGGCCATCACAGCATTCTGTACAGCTAACATTTCTTTTTGATTGATATGCAGGTGCATTTGACTTGGGTTCCATTTGCCCTGAATGCACTTCCCTGCCAGGTGAGCCCCCATGCATAGTCTGATGCACTGTTAGGGTTTAGGCGGCAGTGGGTAGTGTGAATGGTAGTCCCTTGTGTTGGTGGCAGGCCTCTGCCCACCAAAGGAACTCTAGGAGTAGGCAAGGTATGACAGGAATCATTGCTTCTAGGTCCTGAGAAAATTGACACCATAGGCTTTTTAGATACCATTATAGTTTCCTCATATGCAGTCTTGCATATGGAATAAGAAGAATGCAAGAGGCCATGAACCCCAAGGCTTGTAGTATTTGCCTTGCAGATAGCAGGGTTTTTGTGGCCACTTGTTTGAAGTAGGTTGTCAAATGAATTTGTTTTGCCGGCGTGAGGAAAGCCATCTGGGAAGTTGTATTCCAGCTTGCTCCCAGGAATATAATTTGTTGACAGGGTACCAGGTGTGATTTCTTTTCGTTTATGGTGTACCCCAGACAAGTTAGTACCCTTTGTACAAAGGCCAAATGATTCAAAAGTATGTCCTGGCTTTCTGACTGAATTAGACTATCGTCCAGATATGGGTATATTTGAATATTTCTTTGCCTGCAAAATGCAATGACTGGAGCTAGGCACTTTGCGAATACCCTGGGCGCAGTAGAGAAGCCAAAGGGCAGTGCAGAGAACTGATAGTGCATGTAGCCTGCTTTGAAGCAAAGGTATCTTCTGCAAGATTCCCTGACTGGGATGTGCAGGCATGCTTCCTTTAAATCTAGTGTTGCCAACCAGGCGTCTTTGCCTGGCATAGGGAGCAACTGGTGAAGAGTCAGCATCTTGAATTTTGGAATCACCAAAAAGGCGTCTAGAGTAGACTGGTCCAGGATAGGATGCCATGAATTGTCTTTTCTGGGTACCAGTAAAAGTCTCAAGTAGAAACCTTGTCCCTTTTCCTCTTCTGGTGTCAAGTGAATAGCCCCCATGCTTAAGAGAGAAAGTACTTGCTTTTGGGCCTCTGCCCACTGATCTGGGGGTAGATCTGGCCACCCGCTTGGTGTTGGTAACGTGTGGAAGTGAAATCTGTATACCTGGGACACTATTTAAAACCCATTTGTCCTGCGTAATGAGTTCCCAGTTCTTGGCATGAAGAGCAATCTCCCCCCCCCCCCCAAAGGGGCAGCCAGTTGAGAAGTGTTTGGAAGTTTTAAAAAGAAGTCATTGAGACAGTTTACCATAGTGGGGAGTTTTATTACTCCCAGATTTGGAAGTGGAGGCCCCCCACTTCTTAGTGCTGTGCGTACCCTGGGACTGAAGCCTGGGAGCTCTGCTGGATCTGGGTTTGGACTGAAGGTCTGGAAGAGGCAGGAAAGGACCAATTAATTAATGCCTACTAAACCTTGGAGGCTGTACTTGTAAAAAATCCTTAACAGTTTGCATGGATTTAGCCTTTTCTTCCATCTTTTAAAGAACTTCTTCTGCCTTGTTGCCAAACAGGCGGTCCTGGTTTAAGGGAGCATCCAGTAACTTTGCTTTAACATGATCTGGCAAGGATTGCTCCTTAAGCCAAGCATGCCTTCTAAGTACAGACCCAGTTACAGCAGCCCTACAAGATGCCTCTAGTGAATCAAAACCACATTGCAAAGTATGTTTTCCAACCTGTTCAGCTGAATGCAGTAAATAGTACAGTTTTGTACCTACCATAAATGTAGATGTTCGAGTGCTAATACAGCTGCAGTCATAACAGATGGGTTCTCCTGCAGCGGGTCCTCGGTCGGCCGAATTCCAAAGTCTAGGTCCGGCGTCAGTTGTCGTCGCTTCTTCCCTCACGTCAGTGCGACAGGGGTATAAAGGAACCAGCCGACACCATTTTCTTCAGTTTTTCTTGCCCCAGATGTCAGGTGCCCCCAGAAGGAAGGCAATACATAAATTTGTGTAATAATGCAGTGCAAAATAATCAAAATACAGTAGTTGCAAGCAAATACATCATAAATGAATACCCCAATCAGGTTGTATGAGGATGTGTTAGCCTATAGGCCTGTCCCAAGAGGGGAAGGAGGGAGGGAAACCTGGACTGCAGCTGTATTAGCACTCAAACATCTACATTTATGGTAGGTACAAAACTGTACTATGTTCATCGTGCATACAGCTGCAGTCATAACAGATGGGTAGAATCCCAAAGCTAAGAAAGGGGTGGTAGGCACTAAGTGGAACTAGGAGGAGCCAAAATGCCCTGCAAGACTGCAGTGGCAAAGCCTGCTCTAGATTTCGAGTATAATGGTAGGTTGTAGTGCTTGGAGAAGGTATGCACAGAACTCCAAGTGGCTGCTTCCAAAATATCCTTGGTAGGAACTCCTCTGAGAAAGGCTGCAGAGGTGGCTGTGGCCCTGGTGGAATGAGTTCTAATGCCTGTAGGTACAGTTTTGCCATGAAAGGAATAGCAAAAACGTATGCAGTGGGCTATCCATTTTGAGATTGTCTGTTTGGAAATAGGCTTTCCTTGCGCTCCTACCGCATAGGCCACAAAGAGCTGTTCTGATTTTCTGAAAGGCTTTGTTCTGTCCAAATAATAACACAGTTGTCTGTGGATGTCCAAGGAATGTAGTAATCTCTCCCCTTTGTTTTGAGGATTAGGATAAAAGGTAGGTAAATGTATGGCCTGATTTAAAGCTACCCTGGATACCACTTTAGGCATAAAGGATGGGTTGGTTTGTAAGGAAACTCTGCCTGATGGAAGATGATAAAAGGCTGGACAGCCATGAGAGCCTGTAGCTCTGAAACTCTACGAGCTGAGGTGATAGCCAGAAGGAAAGCTGTTTTCCAGGACAAATATTGCAAATCTGATGAGGCAGCTGGCTCAAAGGGAGGCAAGGTCAGTTTTTCCAGAATTAAATTAAGATCCCAAGCAGGCATTGGTGGTTTCCTTGGAGGTCTTAAATTCTTAGCCCCTCTGAGGAACTGTCTTAAGAGAGGGTGAGAGAATAAAGGTGGATCAGTGTTGTATTCTGCAGAAATGGCTGAGGCATGGATTTTGATGGAGGAGAAAGGAAGTCCACTGCTTAGCAGTTCAGCCAAATATTGTAGTATTTGAGGTAAATTCAGTTTTCCAGGATCCTGGCCCTTTTTCTCATTCCAGACACAAAAACGTTTCCATTTTGTGGAGTAAGCTTTTCTAGTTGATGGCCTTCTGGCCTCCAAAATGACATCCTGCACCTCCTTGGAGAGTAGGGCCTGTTGTGATACTAAGGAATCTTCCATGTGGCTAGATTGAGTGTTTTTAGCAGGCTGTGAAGAGTTTTGAAGTTGTGCGGAGTCAGAAGAAGAGGCATTAGAGGCAGGGTCCACGGTGGGGAATGAGTCAGGCTCCTCAGGAGTGGGTACCAGTGTTGCCTTGGCCAGTCCGGAGCAATGAGAATCATCTTTGGTCTGTCTGCTCTGGTCTTCAATAGAACTTTGGGCAGCAGAGGAAGAGGTGGGAAGGCATAAAATGTCATTGATGTCCAACTGAAAGAGAGAGCGTCCATTCTCCAGGCCTTTGGATGGAAGATCCTTGAGCAGAATTTTGTCAACTGATGATTTTTGTGGGAGGCAAAAAGATCTATGTCTGGCCTTCCCCATTCTTGGATTATCTCTGTAAAAACTTTTGGGTGCAATTTCCATTCGTGCGGATCTGTCATATTCCTGCTTAGGTTGTCTGCCAGCGTGTTCTCCTTGCCTGGCAAGTACTGTGCTTGTAGTTCCATTTGTAAGTCCATGGCCATGTTCCAAAGTGACATGGCCAGTCTGCATAGGGGGTAAGAATGTGTTCCTCCCTGTTTGTTTATGTACCACATAACTGTGGTGTTGTCCGTTCTTATCAATAGTTGACCTGGTTGTAGAAGGTCCTTGAAAGCTATAATAGCATTTATTACTGCTAGCATTTCTTTTTGATTGATGTGCAGGTGCTTTTCTTTTTGGGACCATTTGCCCTGAATGCACCGATCTGTCATGTGCCCCAGTAGTCCGAGGCATCTGTTGTGATGACTTGATTTGCTTGAGGCTTGCTGAATGGAAGACCTGTGTTTGTTTGGCATGCTTGAGCCCACCACAGAAATTCCTTTTGCAGACATGGAATTAGTGGTATTATTGTTTCCAAACTGTGGCTGTGCTGAGACCATATGTTTTTCAGGTACCATTGTAGTTTCCTCGTATGCAGCCTTGCACATGGGATTAGTAAGATGCAAGATGCCATGAATCCCAGAGCCTGCAGGATTTTCCTTGCAGTCAGCCTGGTGTAATTTGCTAGTGTTCTGAAGTATTGAATTAGTTGCCCCTGCTTCTCTGGCGTGAGGTAGGCCATCTGGGTGTTTGTGTCCAAATTGGCACCCAGGAAAATTATCTTCCGAGAGGGTATCAGCCTTGATTTCTTTTTGTTGACTGTGTATCCCAGAGAGTTCAATAACATTATTACATAAGCCAGATGTTTCAGAGGAATGTGCTTGCTGTCCACTTGGATCAGGCAGTCGTCCAAACAGGGGTATATTTGTATCCCTTGAAGTCTGCATTAGGCAATTACTGATGACAGGCATTTCTTGAATACTCTGGGCGCAGTAGATAAGCCAAAGGGCAATGCAGAGAATTGATAATGGGTTGAACCTGCAAGAAATCTGAGGTACCTTCTGCAATTTTGTCTGATTGGGACATGCAGGTATGCCTCCTTGAGGTCCAATGTTACCAGCCAAGACTCCTTGCCCAGCATGGGAAGAAGTTGCTGTAGAGTAAGCATCTTGAATTTTGGTACGAGTAGAAATGTGTTTAGGATGGATAGGTCCAAAATAGGTCTCCAATCTTTTCCCTTTCTTGGCACCAGAAATAGCCTGGAATAAAAACCTTGACCTTGTTCGGGCGTAGGTACCTCTTGAATAGCTTTCATGTTTAAGAGCTCTGTAATTTGCCTTTGTGCCTCTGCCCTTTGATTGTGTGGCAGGTTTGGCATGCCTCTCATTATTGGAAGGGTGTGAAAATGGAATTTGTAGCCTCTGTTTATAATGTCCAGGATCCATTTGTCCTTTGTGACAATATGCCAATTTTTTGAAAATAATGCCAGCTTTCCTCCTAAGGGGGCTGCCATTTGAGACCTGGTTGGCATGCAAAGGGGAAAGTCATTGGGTTTGCTTTCTGAAAGATTGTGAGTTGTCCTCACCACCTCTTTGTGTAGGAGCTTGCCATTGTCTGCCTCTAAACGATCCGTGGGATTGTCATCTGCCCCTCAGGCGCCTGTATCTGCCTCTTTGGGGTCTGTCTGTGGCAGGAAAGGACCAGTTTTATGGAAAGCCAATTTCTACTAAAACGTGGGGGTTGAACCTGTAGAAATTCTTTCACGGTTTGCATTGATTTAGCCTTTTCCTCCATTTTCCTTAATACCTCCTCAGCATTAGCTCCAAATAGTACATCCTTTTGAAGAGGGGTGTCTAATAATTTAGCTTTGACATGATCAGGCAAGGCTTGTTCCTTGAGCCAGGCATGCCTACATATGACTGATCCTGTAACAGCAGCTTTACATGAGGCCTCTAGAGCATCAAAACCACACTGTAAGGTATGCTTACCCACTTGTTCTGCACTATGCATCAAATCCTGCAACTCCTTCAAGTCTGGTTGTTCAGGTTGTGACATTTTACTTTTCAATTGTGATAACAGAAACTGTTGGTATTTTAGCATATGAAACTGACAGTTTAAGCCCCTCACGGATAAGGTAGCAGAGGTATATACCTTTTTTCCCCACCTTTCTACGGATCTGGAATCTCTCTCGGAAGGCAATGGATTTTTAGCAATGGAGGCCTTAACTCCCTTGGGGCCCTGTGAGATGGTTTCTGGGTCAGCAGCATGGCTTTTGTATAGAAATTGGTGTGAGTCAGGAACCCTGTAGTACCGGTCAGGCTTAACTGGAGCTGGAGGTAGAGAGTCTGGGTTAAGGCAGGCCTCCGAGTAAACATCATCTAGGATGTCCAAGACAGGAGGTATAGCCAGAGGCCTGTGCTGAGGTAGCAATAGAAATTCCCTGAGCCTTTTCTTGGAATCTGAATAATCTTGGCCTTCCCAGTGGAAGTGTTCCCTTAAGGTATGCAAAGTTTCCCCAAATGAGGAATCCTCAGGGGGGGATACAGAAGGGATGGACTCCTCCGCATCAGAGTCTTCAAAAGGGGAGTAAGAATGTTCCTGATCATCAGAGTGCTCTGAAATAATGGAGCCCTGATCAGAGGAGGGGGAATCTTCCTCCACTCTGGACCTTTTGTTCGGTGGGGGCTGAGAACCTCTGATAAGAGTAATTAAATCCTCAGCCATTTTAAGCATCTGTTTCTTAGGCATGGGGCCTGGAGATGCGGCCTGTGTATAGATGGGGCCTGTGTAGCTGGTCTCTTAGAGTGCATGGTTGCTTTAGACTTTGTGAAAGCCTTGATGGAGAAAGAAGAGGAAGGTCTGAAGACACCTTGAGTGGAGGTGGACCTGTCCACATTCTGAGTTTCAACGCCAACAGTGGCTTCGGTATCTGTAGTCGGGGTGTGGGCCGAGGAGCCTGCGACCTCGGGCACAGGAGACACTATCAAAGAAGTGTCGTCAGTAGTCAGGGGCTGCATAGGCGCCTCGATGAGAACCGGACCACGTGTAGTCGGCTTTGGCGTGGTGTCGGTAGAGGCCGCGGACCTCGTGTGTCGGTCCTTGTCTTTGCGTTTTTTAGACAAAACCGGAGTCGGAGTATCCGACGACATAGTATAGTTAAATGCTTTCCCAAAATAATGCTGGGCGAACTCCGCCCGATGCTTAATAGTGCGTTTGTTGAATGTAGCACAAAAGCGACAGACCGAGACGTTGTGGTCTGGGCCTAAACAAGGTATACAGAGGGAATGGAAATCCTTATGCGGTATTTGCTTCCCACAAGAAATACAATTATTAACTTTGACATTGGTCTGAGGCAAGAAAAGTTTCCCCAACGGGGTACTTAGCTTTTAAGAAGACTACAGTTTCCAAATTTTCGTAATCTCAGGAGCTGGCCGACCGACACTTGCGAACTGCTTCTGCTTCGGGCACCGCGCGGCAAGAAAGACTGAAGAAAATGGCGTCGGCTGATTCCTTTATACCCCTGTTGCACTGACGTCAGGGAAGAAGCGACGACAACAGACGCCGGACCTAGACTTTGGAATTCGGCCGACCGAGGACCCGCCTGACGGCAGGAGAACCCATCTGTTATGACTGCAGCTGTATGCACGATGAACATCCTGTAAATCCTTATTTTCAGCACAATCAGGAATCAACATCATTTTCTGATTAAGCAATCCCTGTAATATGCTGCTGATATTTTAACATATGAAACTAGCAGTTTAAGGCCCTAATGGCCAAAGTTGTAGAAGTGTATACCTTCTTACCCCATCTATCCAGCACCCTGTAGTCTCTATCAGAGGGGGTAGGGTTTTTGGCAGTAGTAGCTTTAATGCCCTTGGGTCCCTGTGGAATGGGCTCAGGATCCGCAGTAGGATTTTTAAAAAGGAACTTGTGAAAGTCAGGGACCCTGTAATTTCTATCAGGTTTTCTGAGAGCAGGAGGTAGAGAGTCAGGGGCCAAGCTAGATTCCGAAAAGGCATCATCAACAATGTCTAGTACAGGAGGTATGGCTACAGGCCAGTGCTGGGGCAGGAGTAAGAAATAAGGGAATAGAATCCTCATAGGTAGATAAGGGCAAATCCTGGTCATCAGAGGAGACAGAAAATTCAGAATCCTAGTCATAAGTATCATAAGCAAACTCACTCCTAGGTCTCTTAGAGGGGGAAGGTTGGCTTCCCCCTAATTAAAAGTAATAAGGTCTTCAGCCATTCTTATTTGTTTTTAGGCATACAGACCTGCCAAGGCGGTCTGGGCGTCAGTTTTCTAGGCATGGTTCGAGATTTTGGCCTTGAAGACGATGGCATTGGTTTAATACGCAGGTCAGTTGGCCTGAATACACCCTCAGAAGCCGGTGCCTGTACAGCGGCTCTGGACCCATCCAAGGTAGAGACATCCGCAGGTTCCACAGTTGAAGCATCTCGCGGCATACTGGACTCCGAATGGGTCTCAGTAGAGACCTGCGAATCTGAAGTAGCGAGTATCAGGGACTGCGAGAGCACCTCACTGAGCACCGGCGAACTGGCGACTGGCTTAGGAGAAGCGTCATCGGCAGCTTTGGACCTAAGCGGCCCGTCTCTGTCTTTATCTTTGCATTTTTTTGGAATGTCGGTAGTTGGATGGCTTACCAAAGACATATCAGGATAATTGAACCGAACACCAAAATATTTGGAAGCAAAAATATACTGATGACTGATCGTGGTTTAAATAAGGCAAAAAAACGACAGCGAGGTACATCGTGGTCAGGGCCTAGGCAAGGAATACAGTACGAATGAAAATCTTTATGAGGTATTTGCTTTCCACAAGTAATGCAATTTACTTTTACGGACATCGGTTAAGAGCAAGAAAAAGTTTCCCCAACCGGGTACTTAGCTTTTAGTTGAAGACTTCGTTCTGAAATTCAAAAATGAAAATTTCAGGAGTCGGCCGACCGGCACTTGCGAACTGCTTCTGCTTCGGGCACCGCAGGGCAAGAAAGACTGATGTACTTGCATTGGCTGTATGTTTTATACCCCTGACAACCAGACATCATGAAAGATGAGACAACAACTGACGCAGGACCCAATACTTTGTAAATCAGGCCAACTGAGGGCTCCTGCAAGCAGATAACCCAAATGTGATTACTGCAACAGTGAAACATGAAGAACATCAAATGGACTACTTATTGTCACCTGTGTAGACTGGATCCACCAATGAACATCCTTTTTGCATGTGTTCGTTATCAAAATTCTGTGAGACATGGACAACTCCTGCATGGACCACTGAGTGAAGAGAAGCCATTGTAGTATTCTCATGTGTAGGCAGGCTAAGGTAACCAAAGTTATTGCTGCTGCCATTGAACCCAAACCTTGAATACAAACCTCACCTGAACTTTATTTTTTCTCAACAGGACTGACACTTGATGGCGCAATGTTAGGACTCTTTCTGAGGGCAGTTTTGCAACCATGCTTTTTGTATTTAAATCTTCTCCTATAAAAGTAATATGTTGAGAAGGCAACAAGGCAGATTTTTTGAAATTGACTGTAATGCCCAACTCTGAGCAGAGACAGACTGTAGTGTCCCTCGCCTTGATTAGTAGATGCTTGGCGGTGGCAGTCAGGAGCCAGTCGTCTAAGTATAGAAACACCTGGAATACTAGACACCTCAGGTGAGCCGTAACCACTGCCATGCATTTGTTGAACACCCTGGGGGCTGTGGTGAGACCAAAGGGCAGGGCTCTGAACTGGTAATGACTGGCTCCCAGCCGGAACAGCAGACATCTCCTGAAGTGCCTGTTCATTTTTGTGTGACAGTACACATCCTGGAGATCTATCGAGCATATCCAATTGTCCTCTCCCAGAAAGGGAAGTATGGACTGCAGTGTTACTATCCGAAATTTTGCTTTCTTTACTAACTTATTTAGTCTGCTGAGGTCCAATATTGGTTTCCAGTCCACTGTCTTCTTTGGAACTAAAAAGAATCTTGAGTAAATTCCGGATCTCGATTGGTCTGCAGGGACTTTTTGGATGGCTCTTTTTTCTAGCAACCTTTAGATTTCTAGGGTTGCTTGATCCCCTTGACTGAGTGGTAAGTCTGAGATTAATTTTTGTGGATGGGGTGGATGACAGAAGGGAATGTTGTATCCCCTGGATATGACAGAATGTACCCATCTGTCTTTGGTGATGTTTTGGCAGGCTTCTGGGTACAGTGATAGTCTCCCCCGACTGCCTCCAGAGATGGACAAGCAGGTCTCCTTTCAGGAGTGCTGGAAGGGCCTACCAGAGAACGTATCTGTCGCCCTGGTTCTGCGGATCCCCTCTGCCATGAGGATGGCATCTTCCATTATCATTTCCCCCCTGCCCCTAGGGGAAAATTCGCCATGTGCAGCAGGCAAAGTTCCTTGTGATTTCCGGAACCACATCTTTCCACTCTTCTGACCTTTGGGGTAAGGTCTAGTAGGGGCGGAATAATGCACTCCCATGGCAGACAGAGCTTTGCCGTCCTGTTCACACCTGGTGAGAGTTTCTTTAACTTTTGGCCCAAACATGGACGAGCCATCAAAAGGGGCGTTAGTAAAGGATGACATGAAGGGTTCAGCAAAGCCGCATCCAGGAATGTCTCCTCAGAGCAATTCCTGTGCCTGCTGCCCTACTCGCTCCATCACCCACATACAAAATCAGGTGCATGAAGGAATTTGCTGTGGAGGTTAAGGTTGCAAGCCGAGTCATTACGGTCTCTGGGAGCGCCTCAGCTGTAGCAACTTGGCGGGAATCTCCCAACTCCTTGGAGATCCCTCTGAAGTTTCGTGAAATGAGTAACATAATTCAGCAACCTCAGAATAAACGCCACTGAGGAAAACATACGGTTCCTATATCTGTCTATCATTCGAGATTCTTTGCTCGAAGGATGGACAGATGAAGATGTTTTAGTTAATTCCTTCTTAGTGGACGCCGCCACCACCATAGCATCTACCGGAACACCTTTTGTAAGAAAATGCCTGTCCTCGGGGGCAGTGATAAACTTATTTGGCCTCCTCGGAACAGGGTCCATCGTCTCTGGAGAGCCCCACGCCTTCCAATTGACTACCCGCAATAGTTTGTCAAAAGGCAGAGACACCCAAGTGGTGGAGGGTCAAGAGCCGAATGCCTCTAGGTAAACAGACTCATCCTCAGAAGAGGATAGGGACTTCCACTCACCCCGCTGTTTAAGGATCTCTATGATATCTGATAATGGGACATCCTCAGAGTGAATGTGGGGACCCTTCTGAATTCTCGAAGCCTGTATCCGATGTGACAGACTCAGGGGAGTTTATATACTTCCTCTTACATGTACGCTTCTGAGGGATCTACTCAGAGGGATGTTCTGGGGAGGTCTCAGAAGAAAATGTCTCACCCAAAGGGGTAACCTGAGGCATGGTCTCCCTGCGCTTGGGCTGGAACAGGTGAAGTGTAAGTTGACACTGGCCCCCACAGGGGAAGAGTGTCCTGAGCAGAGGGTGGAGCAGACTCACGGGAAAGCACACTCCTCATCACCTCGTAGGCACCTCGATCCTGGCCAGAGAGGGTCTCTGGTTCAGAGGAACCCGGAGATTTCCCCCGCACCAAGGATGAGGACTCCGAGGCCGATGTCGATGCTGAACTTACCTGTGCCGAAGCTCCGAATGGGTGAGCTGGGTCCAACAAAAGTCCGAGCCGACTCTCCACCCCGGAGCTGACGGGTGAGTGTCAGCTCCCACCATCCTTCGACAGAAGCGATCGGAGCAGACATCAGTACCGAAACTCCAGATGTGGTTCTTGGAACCGACGGTTCCACCACTACGACCTCCAGATGCTCTGGCTCTGAACACGACAGAGTCAAAGGAGGAATAACTGGTACAGAAGAAATGGACTTCGGCTCCACATCCTTTTGGGTTGTACTGGACAGAATTTTAGCTAGGGCCGGTGTCTTGAGCAACCTCTGCACCACACGCTCCACATCATCATCCAATAAACTCTTGAATGATCTGGAGGAGTACACTGAGGACTTGTGGCCACCAGCCACAGACTGTACAAATGGGGATTGTGGCACCGAGCGTACAGGCTCAAAAGGACAGTGACCGGTCCCCTCTTTCTCTTGGATGATTCCAAAGTAACTGGTGGAACCGAAGGAAATTTGTCTTTCTCGGATCAGACAGACTTTGGATCCAAGACAATGGTAACTAGAGTCAACTGCTTTGTTGGCTCAGAAGCCAGAGCTGATGGTGATTTTGAAGTTGAAGGGTGCTGTGGGGCTTTGTTCAAAGGGTCCTTTAAGAAGCCCTCTATTAATAAGTTTATTCTTGTGCTCCTGTAGGACTCCTGCACTAAATCCATGACAAATGGAACAAGAGAGCCCTGCAGGTGCACTGCCCCTAAACAATAGACACAGCTGGTATGTCCATCAGTGATGGACATCTTCTGTGTACAGGAATCACATTTTTTTAAAACCTGAATGCTTTTCCTTAGACATACTGCAGAACAAATAGTGCAGTTAACCATGTCTTGCTCAGGGCCAAAGCAAAAGGTTTACTGGATGTGCAAGTCCTTGTGGTGAATTTGAACTTACAGGCACAGTGGTTAACTTATTTTGACAGTGGATTTAACTCAATCTACGTAGGAAGCCCTTTCTTAAGGGATTGTACAGTGGGGTACTTATTTCAAATACTCTTGGATTGCAGGTCTGGGCTAACTATACTGTACATACAAATGTTTAAAAACTGCATTCATATTAAGCTTCTCCAATGCTTTTTGTGTGTGTGTATTTCTGCTTTCTGTACGGAGACTGAAACTGATCAATCATCATAAGTGCTCTGCCCTGTTTAACGCGTTCCAACAAAAAAACAAATACCAGACTACAGTGCACTCAAGACATACCTAAAATGGAGCAGGCAAATGCCACCTATATTACTAGGTTCAATGAGCCATTTGAGGTAAGGCACCATCAGCCAGACCATGTGCGAAGAATTCCCAAAAATGAGAAGTCAGGCTGTACATCAGGCTCAGATTGCAGCACAGAGCCCTAAGAGTTATGACTGCAATGTGACCCATGAAGAACACATTGCACCATGCAGATTCTCAACTTTTTTCATTTCATTTCCTGTGGCATATAGTTTACTTTCTCAGATAACATTAACAGCAGTAGAAGGTAGTCTCTTCCTTCCATCCACCACACCAAAATTGCAAGGCAAAATCCAGTTGCCAAATTACCAACATTAAATTCAGAACTCTACTTTTCTCTTTCCCAGGTATGTATCCACAGGACCCTTAACATATCTCACCCAAATACTACATCAAACTTCTCTTCAACCCTAAAACAAAAAAAATGAGGGGAAGGGAGTGCGCAGAAGACAGAATACTGATTTGGAGCACTAATTATTTCATTTCCTTCTATACTCACATCGTTAGATTTAGGAATACTATACATCATAGCAAATAAAACTACCACCAGCTCTTCCCATGAATTATATTCCTTTTCTAAACTTCTTAAATGCTATACACCTTTTCCACGTCACCAATATGACAAAAAACATATCAACTTCTACGCTTTTTCATTAACTTATACGCTTTTTCATTAACTTATACTGTATATGCATACAGGAATATTGCATATTTAGTTTTTACCTGAACAGCAATGTAAAGGCCTGGAACATTGAAAGACTCAAACATGATTTCAGCAGTATACTCTCTATTTTCAGGGGTGTTTAACGGAGGTTCAGTCTGTAAAGACAGAAAATTAAATTTAATACTTTTTCTTATGCAAAACTACATGAAAATCATGTTTCTATAAACTAAATTAAGGAAAACAAATTTGTTGCACTGAAAGGCTAATTGGAAAATTCAGAGATGTCTTCATATCTGTGTATCTGTATGCAACGGTTCTATAATTCAGAAAAAAACAGCACTTACCCATTGGATGTTTCCTTGCCTAGGTCAATAATGGTTAACAAGAAATTTGTTGACTGTGTTTAAAAAAGTCTGGTTTTGACCGTAGAAATGATAATTAAAATACTTACAAGGTGCCATCAACAGAAGAGTATTAAACTTGGCATCAAGGCACTGAAAAGCACTGGCTATGAAGCTGTGTTTACCACATTTAAAAAAAGACATAACTTCAATAGCTTTCATCTAAAACAGCATATCATTTTAAAACCTTGTGTTATAAAATAAATACTATTTATTTACTTGCATTTGTTTACCGGGATAGTCCACTAGGCTATTAAGAGCCCATTTTCACTGGAGGCACAGGGAGAAAAGCTCCATAAAAAAACATAGAACATTTAATACAATAAACAATGCGAAAATATATATGAAAATGTAACATTATACAAGCATTTTAGCATATTCATTCATTTTAATTGCTATTTGCCTTTGCATTTTTTTTTCAGTTAAAAAGATTTATCTGAAAAAAAATGCAAAGGCAAACAGCAATTAGTTAAAATGAATGAATATGCTAAAATGCACTCTTGAGATTACAAAAAAAGTTAAATAAAAGTGAAAAGAGTGCATTATGAAAGATATTACATTTTAAGTGTAGTTAAGTTATCCCTAGAGACTTAACTGACAAAGAAATTTGAAATACGAGTATATACAAAAATGTCAGTCAGGTTATAATGGGAGGAGGTTTAGTACAAGTACAGATCCAGTTGGCAGACAGGTGTTTAACGCAAAGAAGTTTTGAAAGAAGCAAGATTCTGAGTAGTTCAAATTGCTAATGGAAGGGCACTCCAGGCTCTGGCTACCACAAGAGTGAAGTAGTCGACCTGCAGGTAGGATGGGGCTTGTGGGTCTGCAAAAAGGTGCTGTTTTTCAGATCTAACGGACCTATTGGGAAGATAGTGGGCAAATAAAGAACTTAGAGCAGGACAATCTGAGGGTTTTAAGATTATTTTGTGTGCTGTAGTTAATTGCTGATAGGTGAGATATAGTGTGGGAGTTCAAGCCAGTTCAGTAAGTGTAGGGATAAGCAGCGGTGGGCAGACTGTCTGGCACTTGTTGTGAACTTGGCAACATGTTTCAAGTTTTGTTTTTTGGGAGGACAGCAGGTTAGTAAGCAAGGGGGCACAGTAGATAACGCAGGGAAGTAGATGAGTGTTTGCAAGTACTAGTTTAGTGGAAGGAGAAAGGAAATATTTATGCCTGTAAAGAGTATCTAGTTTTTGGTGTGTTTTATTGAGAGAGTGCTGTATATGCAGGTTGAATTTTAGGCTTTCATCAATTATGCCTAGCAGTTTAGTGTGGTTAACTGCATCAATGTTTGTGTTATTCTGGGAAAGTATACTGAACTGTGATTTGTTTATGGAAGTGAACTTTGAACAATCCTATAAAATTTGGATTGTATACTTGGTTTTAACTCTGGTGAAGTTCTATTGAATATAAAAGAATGAATGCGCTTAGCAGTTGTGCTTGGGACTCCTTCCATGCTTGCTTTTGTTGGATTGTTCAATGTTCACTTGATGTTTTTAATTCTACTCTTGCTTTTTGTTCTGTTTATGGAAGTGCTTTTCTTGGGGGTGAATATAAGTTTGACTTTGCTGGGATTAAGAGACAAATGGTTGTTGTATAACCAGGTCTCCATGGAAGTAAATGCCAACTGAATGATTTGTTGCAGATCTGATGTAGTGTCTGTGGAGCATATAATAGTGGAGTTATCTGCATACCTATGAAAGACCTCTGAGTGAAGAGGAAGTGGCCCTAATAATATGCCTTGGGGAACACCAGCAGAAGTGTGAAAATATGGCAAAAGACAGTTTTGCCATCTAACTGCCTGTTGTCTGTCTGATAAGTAACTAGAAAACTAGCCAAGAGAGGGAGGTGACAGACTAGCATTTGAGAGAGGAGTTAGAAGTGAGTGACATTCTGTACCAAAAGTTTCTGAGAAGTGAAGAAATAGGGTGGATACAACTTTCCCTAGGTCACAGGCTTTATTGACTGTATCCATAAAGGATATTAAAGCAGATGGAGTACTATGACCTGGTCTGAATCCATGTTGAGTTGGAGATAGGATTTGGTTATTAAGGAGGAAATGCAGAAGTTGCATGTCTAGGCATTTTTCAAGGAGCTTAAGAGATAGGATATAAAACGGCTATGTTTCGGTAGTTTTCAGGTATGGGTAGAGTTGTCTCCTTTGGGAAGGGGTAGAATAAAAGCTTTTTTCCAAAGTTTTGGGACATATGACTCTTGGATGGACCTACTGACGAGTATACAATGGCATCTGCAGTAAGTTTTAGATATTCAGTAGGTAGTTTGTCTGCTGCGTTACAGTTGGGGTTTAGTCTGAGAAGTAGGCTTTTTATAGTAGAAGATGGGATAAGTAGTGAGACTCTGGATGAAGCATTTACTGCTGATTCATCTGTAAGTGAGGCTGTAGAGAAAGGGGAATGGGAGAGATGGGGTAGTGCAGCTATTCCAGTACAATTTGTACTAGAGTGGAGTTGCAAAAAGTTAGCAGTAATGTTAGCTATAGAATTTATGAAGTGTGAGTTGAATAGACTGGCTATTTGTTTTGGTGTTTTGTGTTGGTGTGGGCACAGGTTGCTTTTTGTGCCAAAGTTTAGAAGCGATCTTATACATGTCCAGAATTTTTTGGGACTCTGCATATGACTTGAAGTTTTAAACAGTGCTCTCTTATCTTTGGATACTAGTTGTTCTGCTTGGTTACAGAGCTGTTTGAATCTCAATATAGATCTGAAGGGTTTTTATGTTTTTGCCACCATTTCCATGTTTTATCTCTAATTGGCATTACATTTTTAGTAGGTTTGGCTAGCCATGGAGCATGACTGGTTTAAGCCCTTTTTACTTTGGGGGGAGGGTGCAAGACTAACATTTCTAAAAAGGTTGTGGTGAAGTTATCCAGAGCATCATCTAGAGGAAGACATTTTAAGTTAGTCCACTTCATACTTTTTAGTATACTGGAGAATATCTGTGGGTTAAAATTGGTAAGATTCCCAACATGTTTGTAATTAGGCTGTTTGTGGAAGGAGGATGCTACTTGATGATCAAAGGCTGGGAGGTGATCATTTATACCATTTGGGAGAGTACCAGCGGAGGAGATTTTTGTAAGGTCAGAAACCAGTATCCAGTCAAGGACGGATCATGGAACCCTCCTTAGTAATTCTATTACATATTGTTGAAGGGGGTGATCAGTTGAGTGAAGTGAAATAGGTTTACATTTGAGGCTGGAAATTTAGAACAAAAATTTAACCACTTAATATTTACATCACCTAGAATGATGGTTTCATTTTTAATAGTGCTACAGTTCCAAGACAGTATTTCTTCCAGTATCAGTATGTTATTGCCAAGGGAAACGTGAAGGACTAAACTAATATCTTTCGACTTTTCCTAGTTAGGGGTCGACACAGCAGAACTCCGGTCTGCTAATGATTAGCAGTGGATTTTTTACGGTGCCGAGTTGCCAGCCCGATGCCCAACCTTCAAAGAAGGCACATCCATTCACGCACCTACCTGCATGTCTTTAAACGTCACTTGACCGCAGGGAGGACATGCAGACTCCACAAAGAAGGTGCTCCAGCCGAGAATCGAATAGGAGAACCTCTTGCTGTGAGGCGACAATGCTAACCGCTGCACTACCGCGGCTATAGGGGGAATGCAAAGGACTATGATGCATACATTTTTTTTACTTATTTTTAGGATGGAGACCAGAATTTTAGCAATAGAGAATTGTGGGATGATATCTTTGCATAGGAATACATTGTACATATTAGGGTAAAGGAGTGTTACACCTCCTCCTTTTTTGTGGAGGCAATCAGTCCTTATTACATTGTAGCCTGGAAGGAGGAATTCAGAATCGTTTATATCTGATTTAAGCCAGGTTTTGGTGGCAGCAGTAATATCAGGTTGAGTGTTTTCCAGGCATGAAGGTCCGTAGATTTGTTACAAATACTTTGTAAGTTTAGCGTACAATATGTAGAGTTTTACAATAATTATTGGGCTTGGATGGTGCAAGGAAGGGTGGAGGAAGTAGGATCTGGACTAGGGTGTATGTCTCCATACAGGGATAAGATCAAAAATATGAAAGAGTGGAGAAATCGATATTGCATTCTCACTGAATTGACAATGTAGACTAGAAGGGACAGGGTAGAGGTGTTTAATGAAATATAATGAACAGAATTGTTTGCTGGGAGAATTTTTACTTTGGAGAGGAGTAGTGGAGTTATTTGAGAGATGCTGGGAGATATTTCTAAGTAGCATTCAGATGCAGTTGATAGAAAGATGGTTACATAAGTTGGTTTAGTGATAAGGTTGAGTTGAGTGAAAAATGATGTAGTAGTAAAACTAGAAATAGTGTAGCAAGAGATGGGAAAAGTACATTTGAACTGGAGGGAGACACCTGGAAGAGCAGTTCAACTGTCAGTGGTTAGGTGTGTAAGCTGAGCTACTAGGATATGACTGGTTTGTTTGAAGTAGTGGGTGGAGTTATAGGATATAAATTTAGGAGTAGTAGGGATGGGTGGGAATTGGAGGTAGGGGAGTGGAATGAGCCAGAGAATAGCAGGCAGGAACTGGACCCTGTTTGAAGCTGCCATCAGGATCAGTAAGCTACTATGTCAGAGTGTTACATTATAAATTCTATCCTTATATTAGACTGACTGAACACTTATGACTTAGTGAAAATATAGGACATACACACCTGTAAACTGAGAAAATGTCAAACAGAAGTGTGTAGATAGGAGATACGATGCTAACTAATTTGGACCGTAAATGATTCTTGGGTGAATACAAGTAGTAACAGTGTGATTGGAAGAGACAGATGCAGGTAATTAACAGAAAGTTTTAAGTTACAGAGCAGTATCAGTAAAATAAAAATGCTGGTGACTAGCAGGAATAGTTCACAGTTACAGCAGGGGGAAAAGTTGAAATCTGAAGGGAGATAATGAGAGGGTTTCAATTAAGTAGCTACTACAGCAAAACCATCTGGAAGAAAAAAAACTTTTACAAAAAGGGTAAGCTACTGGAAGACAAACAGTATGGGGATACCAGAGCATCCCGGTGATGTGCAGCGGGTGACTATAGGTAACACAGTTGCAGGTAAAAAACAGTTAATTTGGCACACACATTAAACTGAAATATGGGCAGGAGCTCAGCCACTAATAATCTTCAAATACAGCAATCCCACTAGCTCAATAGTATAAACATCTATTTCACTTTAGATTCAAGTTCAAAAACTGTCGCTGTTGGCCAGTCAAAGTAATATCAACAAAGCATGATGCAACTCTCTATTCTTCGAGACCCCAGGGTCTACAGGCAGATGTACAACTGTACAGTATTGAAGGGGAGCACAGTGGCATGCCCAAGTGTGCTATAAGATGGGCACAACTTCTGGTGCACCCACTGTATGCTACAGTCCTGGGGGAGGGGTACACTTAGTGAAGCAAAACATCACTGACATCTGGACAGCTGTTGCACACAAGCTATCACCAACCTCTGGCTTTCCTGCTGCCCAGCTAACCATGATAATTCTTCTTTCGGCTTTTCCCGATTAGGGGTTGCCACAGCGGATCAGCTGTCCGCTCATGATTGGCAGTGGAGTTTTACAGTGTCGAGTTGCCAGCCCGGCGCCTAACCTTCCACAGAAGGCACACAAATGCACACACTCACACCTAGGGCCAATTTAGTGTGTCCAATCCACCTATGGGATGTGGGAGGAAACCGGAGCACCCGGAGGCAACCCACGCGACCACAGGGAGGACATGCAGACTCCACACAGAAGGCACCCAGCCAAGAATCGAACCAGAGAACCTCTTGCTGTGAGGTGACAACGCTAATCCCTGCACCACCGTGGCTGCCCCAGCTAACCAGTGGAGGATCCTTCAAGACAAGATGTAAAGGTAAAAACAGACAGCTAGCCCAAAGGTAATGACTCTTCACACACTGCCCAAAGTAGTTCTGAGATGCAACATACCACAACCTGAGGAAATGCGTTTCACAGACCCATACTGTCCCCAACAATTCACAGTGATACTGCACAGGCTCCACCTTTCTGACTGAAGTAGTAATTTCCCAAGTCTTACTTCCAAGGGTCCACTATTCACATGAACAAACCTCTTTCCTTTCACTAACATTCAACTCCATCATTTCCACTTCCCTACACATTGTGCAGTGTGTCCAAATCTTATTCATACCCTTACTTCATTAATGTACTCATACTAAACACTGCAATTTTCTGCCCATCTCTCTCAGTCTCTCCCTCAGCTGTCAATTTGTTACCTCTGCAGTGCATACTTTTCTATAAGCCTAACTTCCCTTCCACATGCAAATTTCCCTTTAGAACGGCAGGAACAGCAAACAATACTCTTCCTGCATCACTACTCAGTGCACATATGTGGAAAGATGGCCTTAACATCGGTAAATCATTACTTGCACTATTTTTTATTTAACTTTGCTAACCAGGGTAGACTGGTCCACAACAAGAGACGAGACAAATGACACCTGCTTAGTTTGTTTACAAAGCATGAAAAATTACCAAGTCCAAATTCTGTACTGTTACACTCTAGGAGACAGACTAATAATGTATCTCATAACATATACATACATATGCATAGGAAACCTTGACTTAAGACTTGGAAGTGGTAGTATGTGCGATGAAGAGCACCTACTTGCTCTGGCTTTGCATTACATACATTCTTAATTGCCAAGTGTGATAATTTAAACAAACGTGTTTAGAGAAAGCATTTATCCTACAGATCTCTCAATTAAGTACTTCATATTTCCCCACATGTTAGTTACTTTCCAGTATAGGTGAGACAGGTTTCTCACATCTGTGTTACTTTTAGAGAAGTCTGGAAACTGGGATGTTAAAATTAGCCAGTACCCTAATGTACCTCTCTCCAAACAACTTAATCTACAAGTCATGTAGAGTAGCACCTTTGTCAATTTTCATTTTATCCTCAACTGATGGGACAGAGTCCCCAGCTACCTAAAATCCAGGGTGGACTCGAGAAAGGATATTCTTGAGCATGACTGAGCCAAATGATGCTCTACCTCTGGAAACCAGATCCAATTTGCAATGAGCAACAAAGGTATGGGGAGTAGCCCAGGTTGCTGCTGTGTATCCATCATCCATGGACATTCTGGAGTGAAACACTGAGAAAGTAGCCATGGATCTAGTTGAATGGGCTTGTAACGGCTTAGGTAGAGTAATACAGTTCGTTAGCCAGTGAGAAAGTGACTTTGGCAACTGTTTAACTGGTTTTCCCAATTTTACTTCTGTGAATGAAATAATTTATCAGATTTTCTGATGTCTTTTGTTCTATGTAGGTATAAATGTAATTGTCTGTGGACATGCAATAAATGTAATATGTATTCACCCTTGTTAGCAAATTTAGGAAAGAATACTAGCAAATCAATGGATATATTACACTCTGACACCACTTTAGGAAGAAAGGAAGCATTAGTGTGCAGTGCAACTCTCCCCTTGTGAAAAATCAAGTATGGTGGTTTACAGGACAAGGCTTGAATCTCAAACATTTGTCTGGCAGAGGTTAACAGACACCAGACAGACAGTCTTCCAGGAAAGATATTTAAGGTCACTGTAACAAAAGGAGATACAAAATTCCAGATAGCTGGGCTGGCAGTAAATTATATGTCAATTGTGAATATTAATATTACTTATACAGAAGTGTAACAAAAGTAGATACTGCATAGGTTTCTGGAATTTTGTAAATAGTTGCATAATTTGTGAATGTCAACATGCTTCATGTAAGATGCTTGTGTTACAGATGTATTAGAACTATACTTCATATTGTACAGATGTGTGCTGAAAAGATATTTTGTAAAGTAGCGAGCAGAAATGTATATACACTACTGTAACTGTTTAAATGTACATATTTTAACGTATATATTTTAACAGGGGAAACTGGAACACAGGAGATTATCTTGCAAAACTTCAGAAGAATAGTTGAAATTAAATTACTTTATGGCTGTGTCAAACAAAAGATGTTCTCTCTCAGTTTTGGTGCAGTAACAGACACAATGTCTAGAAAGAATAGTTGTGTAAACTCTTACCACAGATGTCCTTCTCTTCCATGTTGCAGTGTTCAGTACTCTTGGGTTTCCTCCTCTTGCTACCAAAACATCCAGCCAATGTTCAAAAGCTTGCAGTCACTGCCAGGTGCATGGGATGCCTGACATGACTAGAGGTACTTGGGCCATAAAAGTGACTTCTGCACACACCAGACCTCAGAACTGAGTGCTGTGCAAGTTCAGTGCCATCTAAGAAGAGCCAAAAAGTGAAAAGGTGGGAAAGGAGGCAGGGAAGGAATACTGCAACATGGAAGAGAAGGACATCTATGGCTATAGTAAGATTTTACAGAACTATTCTATATCTTTCTATTACCATGCTGCAGTATTCAGTACTCGTGGGCGAGTGCCAAAGCTCACTGTGATGTAGAGGGTGGTGGCTGGAAAGAATTCTCCAGAAATCCATGGAGGATTGCCCTGCAAATCCAGCCCTGGACCTAGAAATGGGATCCAACCTGTAATGTTTGGTGAATGTATGGACAGATGTCCATGTAGTTGCTTCTAAAATGGTGGCAGTGTCTAATCCTTTAAAGAAGGCTCCTGAGGAAGCCATGGTGCTAGAGGAGTGTGCTTTAACCTTGGATTCCAAGGATTTCCCATGATGTGCACAGCAGAAGGTAATTGTCCATGAAATCCAGGCAGAAATTGCCTGTTTAGTTATAGCTTCCCAGAGCCCTGGGGTGGAAGAAGATAAACAACCGGTCAGATTTTCTGATGGATTTAGTCTTGTCTAAGTAGAACCTGAGTTGCCTGTGCACATCAAGGGAATGTAAAACTTTCTCACAGTCACTCTGAGGGTGGGCAAGCAAGGTGGGGAGGTGAATAGCTTGGTTTAAGGAAAGCTCACTGACCACCTTGGGCATGAAAAAAGGATTTGTCCTAAGGGTTGCCCTGTCTTTGTGGAAGATGAGGAAAGGGGGGATGGCCATGAGAGCTTGCAACTCTATACACTCTTCTAGCTGATGTCAAAGCCACTAGGAGTACTGTTTTCCATGTGCAGTGTTTCAGAGAAGCATTGATGCCAGTTCAAAAGGGGGGGGGTGAGTTTCTCCAAGACATAATTCAGGTCCCAGGGAGGGGGAATAAGTTTCCTGGGGGGCCTGAGGTGCAGCACACCATTTAAGAACAACTTTGCAGGCATTCTGGAAGCCAAAGGAGGTTTTAGAGACAGACAAGCTGAAATTGCAGCCAGGTGAGCCTTGATGAAGGAGTACGCTAACTCTGTCTGCAGAAATTCACACAGATATTACAGTACCAGAGGGACATCCCCCTGAAAGGGGTTCAACTGTCTTTGAAGACACCAGACACAGAATCTTTTCCATTTAGATATACAAGATCGCATAGTATTAGGTTCCCTGGCCTCCTGCAGGACTGTGATCACGTCCTCATTGCATAGAATTCTATCATCCACAGGGTGAAGTGTAGAGATTTGCCAGTGAAAATGTATTGGATATTCCTTGTCCTGTGCGAGAAGGTCCATTCCTTGGGGTAACTTGTGGTGATTGCCTTTGGCAAAATGCAGGAGGAGGGGGAACTAATACTCTCTTGGCCTAAAGGGGGTCACCAACAATATTTTCAGTCTATCCTTCTGAATTTTCAGAAGCACTTTTTGAAGAAATGGCAAGGGGGGAAATCCATAAAGAAATATCCCCTTCCAGGAAATTGAAAAGGTGTCTGTTGCCCTCGCCAGAGGAATGGGCAGCCTGGTGCAAAAAGCTGGAAGTTGTCTGTTCATGGGGGTGGCAAACAGATCTACTTAAGGTGTACCCCATTTGTGGACTATGTCCAAGAATTCAAGGGACTATGACATGGACCTGCTTAAGGTGTCTGCCTGAGAATTCAGTTTTGAAGGGATGTGCACTGCTTGAAGTGTGACTCTCTGCTTTATGGCAAGCTCTCAGACTAGAAGAGTTAAGCCTGCATAGCAAATATGACTCAAGTTCCCCATACTTGTTAACATTCCACAGCACTGTTGTGCTGTCTGTGAACAGTTTCAATGGGTCTTGTTTCAGTGAGGGCAGAAAGGCCTTCAGGGCCAAAAGCATTGCTCTCATCTCTCTGACACCGATATGGTCCTGTTTGGAGGAACTCGGGCCAAGTACCCTGGACCCTTAGTAAGCCCATGACTGCTCCCCACCCCAGGTCTGAGGCATCTGTGTACATTTCCTGCACTGGCAGGGGTACTTGCAGGTATAGGCCTTGGTTGTTGCTGACCTGATTTAGCCACCACTGAATCTCTTTCTAGAGGCAAGTTAAGAAGGGGATCAATTCCAGAGGATGAGAGTGCAGAGTCCATATGGATCTTGGGTACCACTGTAGCTTTCTCATGTGAAGTCTTGCCAATGGTAGCATGGGAATGGTCGAGGCCATGTGGCCCAGGAGCCTGAGGTACTGCCTGGCAGTCAATTCTGTGGCCTGAAGGCCAACGAGCAAGTACTGCCTTAACCTTTCCACCTTTTGGGGAGGTAGGAAGGCCTTCATGACCTCTGTTCGGATTCTGCACTCCAAGACGATCAGGTCTTGAGAAGGGGTCAGGTTGGACTTACAGTAATTTATCTTGAACCTCAGCACCTGCAGGAGGGGAAGAGAGATCTGAAGATGGAGTAGGAGGGATTCTTTGCAATCCGCCTAAATAAGCAGGTCATCTAAGGGGAAAATTTGAATCCCTTGTTTCATGCAGAAGGCCACCACTGGTGCCAGGCACTTGGTGAAGACCCTCAGTGTTTTAGATAGACCAAAGGGCAAGACCAAGAATTGATAATGTGAGGAGGTCACATAGAATCGCAGGTATCTCCTGAAACTGGGTCTGATGGGAATGTGAAGGTAGGCATCCTTGATGTCCAAGGTGGTCATGAACCCCTGAGGCAAGATCAGAACAAAAAGTGTTTGCAAGGTAAGAATCGGAAAGGGCACTTGCAGAAAGAAATTTAGGTGGGAAAGATGTAGGAGTGGTCTCCAGGGCCCATCTTTCCTTGGGACTACAAAGATGGGCCTGGAATAGAATCACTTTCCCTTTTCTGAAGGCAGGACAGGTTGAATAGTACCTTGTGAAATGAGGATGTCTAAAACTGGTTGACAAAGATGCAACTGTTCTTTGAGGGTCTGGGGAATACCTCTCCAAGATGGGGTAGTGATCCAGGTCATGAAAGCCCTTTTCCAAACGGGCTAGGGCATACATGGACATATGGGTTTGGTAATTTACTCCCTGAAAGCTAGGGAGGAAGATGTGTAAACCTTCTTCCCCAGGCGTTCCATGGCCATGCTTATCTTTGTCAGTAGGCAGGAGGGGAAACGATGGAAGTAGTTTGGAGGCCTGGTCCACTGAAACACAGTGCCAAGGTCAGCAGAAGGGCACAACCAAAAATTTGGCCCTTTCTGGGACTTTGCAGAACCTGTCAGGCTGAGAGTCTGGGTTGAGAGATGCTGCAGTGAATTCAGCAAGAAAGGCTGGCAGTACTGGGGGTACAGCTGAAGGGACAGGGGAGTCCATTTGAAGGAGTTTGTAATATCTTTTCTGGACTTCTGTCATCTCAGAAGAGTCCAATTTAAAATGTTCCATCTTAGTAATGGTCTCCCAAAAGGTGAGATCCTCAGCTGGGGAGTCTGCTTCAGCAGAATCTTCCTCTGGGGAGGCATAGCCAAGAGGGGAGGTTAATTGTGAGACATAGGAAAGTGAATCCTCTGAGGAAGACTCGGGGGATTCTTCCAACTCCACCTGAGAGGTGTCTTATCTGCAGCCTAGGACTCATCACGGGGGGGGGGGGACACTGGAGAGGGTAAGGGAGTAGCAGACCTTAAGGCCATGAAGGCATTGAATAAACTTTGTGAAAAGGCCTGCCAATCAGGCTGGCTTTCTGTAGGGGGAGAAGTATGCTTTCTCTTCTCCTTTTTCAGAGAAGGCCTATTAGGCATCTGGGTTAGAGTAGGTCTGGGGTCACTTAGCAGCGTGGTAGGGGAGGGATCCGTCTGGGCGGCAGGTGCAAGCAGAGGTTCCCCCTCACTGTTGGAAGCCAACATCTGTGGGACATTTGAGGATGTGTCTTCTGCTCCGGGTTCTGCTGCTTCCACATTGATGCACGCTCTGCCCGTATCAGCGGTGACCGATCGTTCCTCCATGCCGTTGGCCACAACAGGAACGTCAGGTGGTGGAGGCACAGCTACAACTGCAGGCCTAGAAGTTTTGGGACTTTTTCTTGGGCAGCTCAACAGGCTAATCGGACAGCCCCTCCAAACCGAAGACTAAGCACTTTGAATCACAGATTCTATATGTATATATTCAACCCATGCAATCTGCTAAGCAGGGTTTTTGGGACAAAGGCCTGTCAGATGGGGCAGGCCTTATGCTCATGCGTAGTCCCTAAACAAAACAGGCAGAGCTCATGGGCATCTTTATGGGGAACCTGACGGTTGCAATTGCAGTTACCCTTCCTGGATGACATGAACCCACAGAAACGTGCAGGGACCCAAAAACAAAACATCCCCAGTGGCGTACTTAACATTCTTGATCAGAGAGCTGGCACGGCAGGAACAGCTGACGTTCAACTGGCGGCAGAGAAGTTCTGAGGTCTGGTATGTGCAGATGTCACTTTTATGGCCCAAGTACCTCTAGCCATGTCTGATGTCGCATGCACCTGGCAGTGATTGCAAGCTTTTGAATACTGGCCGGAAGTTCGGGTAGCAACAGGAGGAAACCCAAGAGTACTGAATACTGCAACATGGGAATAGAAGGAAATCTAGAAGTTTTTTGTATAGTCTTGGAAGTGTTTACTGTTTTATGACTTCCAAGTTCTGCCTCCGATCTAAGAAAGGCCATGTGTTTTCACAGATAGATGCTAAATGCTACCAGCTATATCAGTGCGTGTTTTCACCTGGGACAGTCAGATGACAAGAAGTTATGTCATTCGGCAAGCTATCCCAGCAGTAATATTTGAGTTATTAAGAACTCTGAGGGATTGGGAATTTTGTATTTTGTCTTTGACCTAACAAGAACATCCACTCAACACATCTGCTTGCTTGCTAGGGTACAGTAAGTTCTCTTGGATATAGTGAGGAATATAGTGGAATATAGCTTAGACATTTTCTTTATTTGAGACTGTCTTGCAATATTTTAAATATTTCCTGTGATTTTGAACTCTGATGCAACTCTGATTATTTACTGAGTATTTTCTTGTGCTTTTATTATTTATTGTTAAACATATTTAAACCTTTCATTGGGACGGATATTTGTGAGACATTTAAATTCTGAGAGTACTTGCATACTTATTTGGTGACACTGTGTAGGTCACTCCTAATAGCCTTGCTCTTGATCAAACTACCATTTGGATTAATAGTAACATTACACAGTAAGATTGGACCCCCTTTGTTAAGGGCCTTAAAGTAGCTGATCAGGACCTGGCTCGCGCCAGTGATAACTACCTTATAGTTTGAGCAGAAGGGGGCATAGCTAGTAAACCTGTGCCAGCCTGTCCTGGATGGCGTGTGTGTGTGTGTGTGTGTGTGTGTGTGTGTGTGTGTGTGTGTGTGTGTGTGTGTGTGTGTGTGTGTGCAAATCAAACCTCAAAGTGTGTGTGTCAGCTACTTGGGTAGGGACATGAAGCACTGATTGGACAGAAGGTGCTGAGGTCTTGGCTTGGCCACACAGCTAAGATCTAAACTCTGTAGCTGTGCCAGTGGGGAGTATTATTGGGCATCTGGAGAAAGAGGGAGAAACCATCCCCAGAATGACTGTGGTCTCCGTGTGCTCTTAAGGGAAATTGCACTGGATGCAGAGAGCTGCATCTGGAAATTGTGTGCGAGTGTGTGAGTGCGTGAGTGTGTACATACTTGTCATCCTCACAATGTACATCACCCACTGGTGCTACTGGTGAGGACTGAGGTTCCTTGATTACTGGTCAAGTGTTGGGGCGTCACAGTCAAATGTAGCTGTTGGTTCAAAGAGGGATTTACCAAGAGCCTGCACTACCAGATTCAGGTCACATGGAGGAGTAGGATGGCTAAAAGGAGGTCTTAGAAGAAGAGTGCCTTTCAAGAAGGCTTTGCTTAATTTATGAGAGGCAACAGAGGAACCATTAAAACCAAAGTGAAAATATGATATGGCCACTAACTGAACTTTAATGGTCGATGAACTAGCTCCTCTTTTAAAAAGATGGGACAAAAATTCAAGAATGCTACGTATAGGGGCTGAAAAGGGTTCAATATTATTTAGATAAGCCCAATGAACAAACCTCTTCCATTTGCTGGAATAGAGCTTTCTAGTAGAAGTCTTATGAGACGATAAAAATATCTGAGGAACAGGTGAAGAGAGCATCGGTTGTCTGGCTAACAGTGGAATTAGAGAAAGCCAGGCAGTCAACCTAAGGGTGGTTATGTTTGGATGAATCATGCCTGCTGGGTGAGACAGGAGGTCTGAAGTTGGATCCAGAATCCAAGGTTGGTGAATCAAGTAAGGCCAAAGGTAGGAGAACCAAATTTGTCTAGGCCAGTAAGGTGCAATGAGGATGACTTTGCTCTTCAACATGGCAGCTTTCTGAAGGAATTTTGGAATTAGCAATATGGGTGTAAAAGCAGAGAGTAGACTGGGGGGGCACAATCAAGAAGTATAGTATCCTTCGGTGATTTTCCCCTGTGAGGGGATTAGGGCAAAGTACCTGCTGCATTTGCTGTTTAGTGGGGAGGCAAAAAGATCACAGCAAGGCTGGTCAAACTGACGGAAAATTATTTCTGTGGCGTTCTTGTTGAGGGACCATTCATGAGGAAGAAAGAATGCACCTACTCAGTCTGCTATTACATTGGATTCCCCGGAATATGTGTGCTATGAGAAAGTGGTTGGATGAAATTACTCATTGCCAAACTGAGCTTCTCGACACAAGGGGTAGGATCTGGTCCTTTCTTGCTTGTTGATGCATCAAACTACTGACATGTAGTCTGGCTGAATTGCAATAGTCCCCAAAGGGAGTGCATTCTGGAAGGCCTGCAACACTAAAGCACTGCTCTCATCTCTAGGACACTGATGTGCAAGTTGGCCTCTTCGTAGACCAAGTGCCTTGAGCTTCTTTCTACAGAAAATGCCTCCCACCAGCTGGAAAGCATCTGAAGCCACTATCACCTTTGGCTGAGTGAGAAAAAACTGACAGCCTTGCAGAATCTGATCTGATAAAATCCACCACCTGAGATTTCTATTGCATGTGAGTGATTATTATCTGATAAGACATAGGCTGGTAAAGTTTTGACCACTGTATGGCTAGCATCCACTGAAGAATTCTCATGTAAAATCTGTCTAAAGGAACTAATGTTATTGCAGTTGCCATTGAACCCAGAGCTTGAAGGACCAGGTAGGGCTGAAATCTTGGTACTGCAACTCATCTTTCTGACCTGTGATCTTATGGTCTGAACTCTTGAAGGTTGTAGTGAAGCTATGGCTGACTGTGTTGAGTATCACTCCTACGAAGTCTAGACTCTGAGTTGGTTTGAGTTGAGACTTTTTGAAGTTTAGGGTTATCCCCAGAAGAGAGCAAGTCTGGAGAAAGTACAGTTGTGTACACTTACCATAAATGTAGATGTTAGAGTGTATTCACTGTTGTAGTCATTACATTTGGGTAATCTGCTGGCAGGTTGCCCTCAGTCAGCCTGATTAACAAAGTCTTGGGACCTGCATCGGTTGCTGTCCCTTCTTCCATGACGTCAGGTCATCAGGGGGTATAAAACATGCAGCCGACGCCATTACATCAGTTTTTTCTTGCCCCGGATGTCAGGTGCCCCCCCAAATGGGGAGCCAAATATTTAAGTAATTAAAAACACAAAAATATACCTCCAAACAAAAGCAAATACACCAAAAAGGCTTTTAAACATAGTAAAGGAAAGTAGAGATATAGTAAGAGAAAACAGGGGGTTGGAGGGAGGGTAACCAGGACTGCAACAGTGAATACACTCGAACATCTATGGTAAGTGTACACAACTGTACTATGTTCTTCATGTTTCACTGTTGCAGTCATTACATTTGGGTAGATTCCCAAAGCTATGGTTGGGAGGATGGATTTATACAGCATTAGGACCAGCTATAAGGCCCTGCAGGACAGCAGTGGCAAAGCCAGCTCTGGATTTAGAGAAGAAAGGTAAATGGTAATGTTTGGTGAATGTATGAACTGAGCACCATGTAGCAGCTTCTAGTATGTCTCTGGTAGGAAGATCTCTGACAAAGGCTGTAGAAGTAGATGCAGCCCTGGTGGAATGAGATCTGATCCCCTCGGGGATAGTTTTATCATGGTGCATATAGCAGAAACGAATGCAATGGCTTATCCATTTGGAAATAGTCTGCTTTGAAATAGCCTTTCCCTCTGCCCCTGCAGCAAATGCCACTAGTACTTGTTCAAATTTTCTTAGAGATTTTGTCCTGTTTAAGTAAAATCTAAGTTGTCTGTGGACATCCAATGAATGCAGAATCCACTCCCCCCTTGTTCTGTGGATTGGGGAAAAAAAGTTGGCAAATGAATGGTCTGATTAAGAGCCACACTGGATACCACCTTAGGCATGAAGGATGGACTGGTCCCGAGAGAGACCCTGTCTGCATGAAAAATAATGAAAGGCTCCACTGCCATAAGAGCCTGTAATTCGGAAATCCTTCTAGCTGAAGTGACTGCTAAAAGAAAAGCTGTTTTCCAAGAAAGAAATTAAGTCTGCAGCTGGCTCGAAAGGAGGAAGAGAGTTTTTCCCAATACAAAATTGAGGTCCCAGGCAGGGGTTGGAGCTCTCCTGTGTGGTCTTAAGTTTTTGGCCCCTCTGAGATACTGCTTTAGCACAGGATGAGAGAAGGTGGGGGGGGGGTTCTGTGTTGTAATGAGCTGAAATGGCTGAGGTATGGATTTTTATGGAAGAAAAGGACAGGCCCTTGTGAAGCATTCTCAGTTAAGTATTGTAAAATCTGAGGAATATTGGGCACTGCTGTAATTATCCCTTGTGATTGATTCCAGGCACAGAATCTTTTCCATTTGTCAGCATAAGATTTTTTAGTACTAGGCCTTCTTGCCTCTAAAATGACATCCGTCACAGGTTTGCTGAGGGATGCTAAGGGTGAATTTAGGTGATTAGTCATGCTGCAAGATTCAAAGTTTGGAGATGAGTGTGCAGAATTTGGTTGTTCTGCTGACACAGTAAGTAAGGTGACTGAGGCAGGTGTCACAGTGGAAGGTGTGACACATCGCACAGGAGTGGGTACCAGTGCTGGCGACGCCAGTCTGGAGCAATCAAAATAATTTTTGGTTTGTCCTGTTTGACTTTTAGTAGAACTTTGGAGAGCAGAGGCAGAGGGGGAAAAGCACAGACTGATAGATTTTTCCAGCTGAATGATACAGCATCCACTTTCAAGGCTCTTTTGTGATGAGTTGTTCTGCAGAATTTGTCCAACTGATACTGCTGGGGTGAGGCAAAAAGATCTATGTCTGGACTCCCCCCCCATTTGGTGTCAACATGTTGAAAATCCGTGGTTCCAGTTTTCATTCATGTGGGTCCATGAGATTTCTGCTTAGTTCGTCTGCCAGAGTATTCAGCTTTCCTGGCAGGAATTGAGCTTGTAGTTGTATTTAATAAGGTCAAGGCCATGTTCCACAATGCCATGGCTAGTATGCAAATGGGGTATGAGTATGTACCCCCTGCTTGTTTATGTACCACATAACTGTGGTGTTGTCCGTCTTCATCATTAAATTGTCCTGGATGAAGGTAGTTCTTGAAGGCTGTCAGTGCATTCTGTACAGCTAGCATCTCTTTTTGATTGATATGTAGGTGCATTTGATTTGGGCTCCATTTGCCCTGAATGCACTTCCCTGCCAGATGAGCCCCCCAAGCATAGTCTGATGCGTCTGTAGTTAGGGTTTGCGTGGCAGGGGGTGGAGTAAATGGCTGTCCTTTGTTTTGATGGCAGGCCTCTGCCCACCACAGGAACTCTAGTGGCAGGCAAGGTACGATAGGATTCATTGTTTCCAGGCTGTGACAATGTTGACTCCATAAACTTTTTAACTCATTACAGCTGAGTGACTTCTCCAAGCGTTTCTGCAGTTACCTCCTACTGCGCCTCTAGGCATCAAATATTGCCTGTTCATACTTGCATTAATAATTCCAAAACTATGTTACATACAAGGTATCAGAAAATTTTATCTTAAAGCATACATGATGGCAAACACAATTGTATTGATATATCTTCTCTGTCAATGGGTATTTGTTAAAAATACAAGGTGAAAACTTTATTTTTTAAATGCTGAAGCCACGCCCACTGGGAGCTAAAGGTACACACTCAAAAGAGTACCACTGAAGTTTCCTCATATGCAGTCTTGCATATGGAATTAGAAGAATGCAGAAGGCCATGAACCCCAAGGCTTGCAGAATTTGTCTTGCAGATAACAGCAGGGTTTTTGTGGCCACCTGTTTGAAGTAAGTTACCAAATGATTCTGCTTTTCTGGCGTAAGGTAAGCCATCTGGGCAGTTGTATTCAAGCTTGCACCCAGGAACGTAATTTTTTTTGAGAGGGTACCAGTTGTGATTTCTTTTCATTTATGGTGTACCTAGGACAAGTTAGGACCCTTTTACAAACACCAGATGTTTTAGAAGAATGTCACTGTTTTCTGCCTGAATTAGACAATCGTCCAGGTATGGATATATTTGAATATTTCTTTGTCTGCAAAATACAATTACTTGAGCCAGGCACTTTGTGAAGACCCTGGGTGCAGTAGATAAGCCTAATGGAACTGGCAATGAAAGTAGCCTGCTTTGAAGCGGAGGTATCTTCTGCAAGATTCCCTGATTGGGATATGCAGGTAAGCCTCTTAAGTCTAGAGTTACCAACCAGGCATCTTTGCCTAGCATAGGAAGTAACTGTTGAGTCAGCATCTTGAATTTTGGGATGTCCAGAAACGTGTTTAGAGTAGATAAGTCCAGAATTGGATGCCATGATTTGTATTTTCTGGGTACCAGGAAAAGTCTTGAATAGAAACCTTGTCCCTTTTCCTCTTCTGGGACTGGTTAAATAGCCCCCATGTTCATGAGGGACAGTACTTGTTTCTGGGTCTCTACCCACTGATTTGGGGGCAGGTCTGGCCATCCATTTGGGACTGGCAATGTGTGAAAATGAAATCTGTATCCCTGGGATACTATATTTAAAACCCATTTGTCATGGGTTATAAGTTGCCAGTTTCTTGCATGAAGTGCCAGTTTTCCCCCCAAAGGGGTGGCTAAAAGGTAAGTGCTTGGTAAGTGTAAAGGGAAGTCATGGAGACTGTTTACCATAGGGAGGTGCCTTGTTGTTTCCAGATTTGGAGGAGGCACCCCGTTGTTTTGTTCTAAAAGTCCCTTGTAACTGAAACCTGGAACCTTTGGAATGTCTGGGTTTGACTTGAGTGGCTCTCAAAGGAACTGGAAAAGACCAGTTCTTATCAGGCCAGTGCCTACTAAATCTTGGAGGTTGCACTTGCAAGAAATTTTTCACAGTTTGCATAGATTTAGCTTTATCTTCCATCTTTTTTAAAACTTCTTCAGCCTTATTACAAAAGAGATGGTCCTGTTGCAAAAGAGCATCCAACAATTTTGCTTTAACATGATCAGGCAGAGTTTGCTCTCTGAGCCAAGCATGCCTTCTTAGCACAGACCCAGTTACAGCAGCCCTGCAAGAGGCCTACAAAGAATCAAAACCACATTGGAAAGTATGCTTTCCAACTTGTTCAGCTGAATGCAATAAATCCTGTAAATCTTTATTTTCCACACAGTCAGAAATTATCATTTTCTGTTTAAGCAGTCCCATGATATGCTGTTGATATTTAAGCATATGAAATTGACAGTTTAAAGCCCTGACTGCTAAGGTTGCAGAAGTGGAAACCTTCTTACCCCATCTATCCAGCGCCCTGGAATCTCTATCAGAAGAGGTAGGATTTTTAGCAGTAGAGGCCTTAATGCCCTTGGGACCCTGAGAAATGATTTCAGGATCTGCAATAGGATTTTTGAAAAGGAATTTGTGGGAGTCAAGAACCCTGTAGTATCTGTCTGGCTTACAAGGAGCCGGAGGCAGAGAATCAGGAGCCATACTAAATTCTGAAAAAACATCAACAATGTCTAGAACAGGAGGCAAACCAAAGGCCTAGGCTGAGGAAGAAGAAAATCCCCAAGTCTCTTTTTAGATTCAGAGAAATCCTGACTTTCCCAGTGGAAATGTTCCCTTAAGGTATGTAAAGTTTCCCAAAAAGAAAAATCCTCAGGGGGAGAAGCAGAAGGAATGGAATCTTCTGCATCAGAGTGCTCATAAGTAGATATAGACAAATCCTGTTCATGAGAAGAGTCAGAAGAAATAGAATCCTGTTCATAAGATTCATAACCAATGTCTTGCCTAGGCCTCTTAGAAGGGGGAGGGGGGTGGCTAACCTTGATCAGAGTAATTAAATCTTCAGCCACTTTGATCATTTGTTTTTTTAGGCATAGAGGCCTGCACATGTGGCCCAGGCATCGCTTTTTAGACATAGATTTAGATTTTGTCCTTAGTTTTGAAGATGGCGTCGGTCTAATATATAAATCTGTAGGCCAGAAAACACCCTCAGAAGCCAGTGCCTGCACAGCGGCTCCGGACCCATCTAAGGTAGAGACATCCACGGGTTCCATAATTGAAGCATCTCGCGGCATACTGGACTCCAAATGGGTCTCAGTAGGGGCCTGCAAATCAGAAGTAGCGAGTATCAGGGGCTGCAAAAGCGCCTCACTGAGTACCGGCAAACTGGCGACTGGTTTAGTAAAAGTGTTATCAGTTTTGGACCTCAACAGCCTGTCTCTGTCTTTTTCTTTGCGTTTTTTAGGTATTCCGGTAGTCGGATTGCTAACCAACGACATTTCTGGATAATTAAAACGTGAGCCAAAATATTTAGAAGCAAAAATATACAGACGTTTAATAGTGCGTTGATTAAATTTAGCACAAAACAGACAGCAAGGTACGTTTTGGTCAGGGCCTAGGCAAGGAATACAGTACAAATGAAAATCCTTATGAGGTATTTGCTTCCTACAAGGAATGCAATTATTAACTTTTACTGACATCGGTAAGGAGCAAGAAAAAGTTTCCCCAACGGGCTACTTAGCTTTTTAGTTGAAGAATTCGGTTCTGAAACTCGAAAATGAAAATTTCAGGAGTCGGACAACTGTCACTTGCGAATTGCTTCTGCTTCGGGCACCGCACATCAAGAAAGACTGATGTAATTTGGCTGCATGTTTTATACCCCTGACGACCTGGCGTCATGGAAGAAGGGATAGCAACCAACGCAGGACCCAAGACTTTGTTAATCAGGCAAACTGAGGGCAACATGCCAGCAGATTACCCAAAAGTAATGACTGCAACAGTGAAACACGAAGAACACCCTGATCTCTTGCCCTTATTAGATGATGCCGGAGCCAGTCATCTAGATTTGGAAACACTCAGAATCCTTGCAGTCTCAAGTGAGCTGCTACTGCCATACACTTGGTAAGCACCCAGGGGCTGTTTAGAGTCCAAAGGACAGAACTCTGAACCAGTAATAACTGGCTCCCAGCCAGAAGCGTAAATACCTGCTGGATCGTCTGTTCAGTATCTTTATAGGATAGTATGCATCCTGAAGGTCTATTGAGCACATCCAGTCAACCTTGCCCAGAAATGGGAGAATAGACTGAACTGTGACCATCCAAAACTTGGTTAGTTGAACTGACTTGTTTAAACTGGCAAGACTCAAAGTTAGTCTCTAGTCCCCTGTTTTCTTTGGCACTAAAAAACCTTGAGTAAGTTCCGAATTCTATCTGGTCTGGTGGGACCTCTTGGATGACTTTTCTAGCAGAGTTTGAACTTGAATTGCTGCTGCTTCCCTCTGACTGGGTGGAACATCGGGGATTTTTTTGAGTTTGTTGGAGGAAGGGAAAAGGGAATTGTATAGCTTCTGAAAATAATCCTTTGCACCCAAGTATCTTAAGTCTAACCAGGCTCTCTGGTGCAAGGTTTAACATCCCCTGACTGCCTCCAGAAGTGGGCAAATGGGCTTCCTTTCAGTAGCACTGGTAGGGTCCGTCAAAGGAGGTTTCTCTGGACCCCTAGTTCTGCAGGTCACCTCAGCTGCGTGGGTGCAGTCTTTTGCCTCTGGGGGAATCTCCTCCATGGGCATCTTGGAACAGACCGAGACTTGTTGAACAACATCTTTCGACTGCCCCATTGATTCCTGGAAAAGGATCTTTGAGGGGTTGAAAAACATACACCCTTGGCAGACAGGGTCTTTCCATCCTTTTCACTCCTGGATAGAATGTCCTTCACCTTGGGGCCAAACAAAGATGTGCCATCAAAGGGAGCACTGAAAAACTAGGACTTGAAGGGTTCCACAAAATAACACAAGCGTATCAAAGTATGCCTCCTAATGGAAATGCCTGAACCTGCTGCCCTTGAGGTTCCTTCTGCTACATGCAAAATCAAACTCAGAGAAATTAGAAATGGATTGCAGGGTAGCCAACTGAGAAGCCACAAATAAACGCCTTCATAAACCGCTCCCGAGGAGGCGTTTGACAACTCCTAAATCAAATCCCTCGCAAGTCTTGTAAAGTGTGCTAAACAATTCAGAGACCTTAAAGCGAAAGTCACTGAAACAGATACGCTTTCCAAATCTGTCCATCGCACATTCCTTTTGGGGGGATGGACAATGGAACTTTCTTTGGCAAGTTCTTTTTTGGTGGCCGCCACTATGACCATGGCATCAACGGGAACCCTTTTCCTCAAAACTGCTTGTCCACGGGTAATGCCATAATCTTATCTGGTCTCCAAGGTTTAGATTCAATGGTGTCAGGTTCCTTTCACTCCCACCGAGAGATCAACTCAAATGAGCTCATCCACTGGCCTTGGGCCTTTCAGGGATTGAAAAACATACTCCCATGACAGACAGGGTCTCTCCAACCTTTTCACACCTGGACGGTATGCCCTTCACCTTGGGGCCAAACAAAGATGCATCATCAAGGGGAGCACTGATAAATGAGGACTTGAAGGGCTCTACAAAAATCACACAAGCTCATCCCAAGCATGCCTTCTAATGGAAATGCCTGAACCACTGCCCTTGAGGTTCCTTCTGCTACATGCAAAACCAAACTCATGGAAGACATTAGAAATGGACTGCAGGGTAGCCAACTGTGAAGCCACAGATGACTGAACACCTTCAGAAACCGCTCCTGAGGAGTTATTAGACAACTCCTTAATCAAATCCCTCATAAAAGTCTTATGAAGTGTGCTAAATAATTCAGAGACCTTAAAACGAAGGTCACTGATACAGATAGGCTTCCCAAATCTGTCCATCGCCCATGACTCCCGTTTGGGGGAATGGACAGTGGAACTTTCGTCCGCAAGTTCCTTTTTGGTGGCCATCACTACAACCATGACATCAACGGGCACCCCTTTCCTAAAACTGCTTGTCCATGGGTAGTGCCATAATCTTATCTGGTCTCAGATATAGGTTCAATGGTGTCAGGTTCCTTTCATGTCCACCCAGAGATCAACTCAAATGAGCTTATCCACAAGCGGAGTCACCAAGGATGTAGATGGACCAATCCCAATGGTCTCCAGGAATAAGGACTCCTCAGACAAAGAGTTGTTGGGCATCCAGCCACATCTCTGTTTAAGAATTTCAAGGATGTCTCCAAATGAAATCTTCAGGAGGTGACCATGGGGACCCTTCACCTTCATAGAAATTTGTATCTTTTGTGCTGGACTCCTCCGGTGAGTCCAGGGGCTTCCTCTTGTACATCTTAGGGGACCTCCACCATGGGATGCTCTGGAGATGTATCAGAAGAAATAATCAAGATTCCCTGTGGGTAAGCCTGGGGTCTTGTTACTTGCTGTCCACATGGAAAAATCTGGTGAGTCTCCGAATACAGAGACGTCATGGTTGAAGATCTAGGATCTGAGGGGTTTGGAACAGTCCATTCTGTCGAGGCAGAGAAAACTCTCTGCACAACCTCAAAAGCATCACCCCTGAGAAAGTGGAGACCTTGACTCCAAGAAGGCAAGCTTCGGGGATTATTGCTCTCCCCTACTCCAAAGGCAAAATCCCCAAGATGGAACCCATAGTTGAGCTAATGCCAAGGATCCAAGGTGCACAAACTGCTCCAAAACCCTTGGAGTTGACTGCAACACCTTGGATCTGACAGGGAAGCTTCAGCTCTGAGAACTCTAGATCAGACAAGATCGGAGCACTCAGAGTAAGCCTAGGATCCAAGGATACAGCAATCCTAGGACCTCAGCCAGACGGATCCAGCCAGCTGGGATCCATAGACTCTGAGACCACTGAAGGAGTCAGATGAGGAACTTGTAGTGGGAATGCAACAGAAAAATGGACCTCCTGACCCAGAGGAGTAGGAGCTGAGGGGATACACATCTCACCCTGCGCTGAGATCATCTTCCTCACCACTCTTTCCACATCTTCCTTTTTGAGACTTCTGGAAGAAATAGTGGAAAACACCAAAGGAGACCTGGGTCAGTCCAGAAATGGGGAAGGTATCCTAGAGGGTATGGGATACACCAATGCTGAAAACAGAGTCCTTGGTAAAATAACAGAAGATGAAGGGTCAGCAACAGCTAGATCTGACTTAGACAGTGTCAGATCCGAGAAGGATGGCGGAGATAATTTTGGTCTCCTTGGATCTGAAGGAGTCCGATCAGACATTTTCAGCTTCTTCAGATCAGAGTGTGAAGTCAGATCTTTGAGAGACCTTTCCTTTAAGAACTCTGCTTTAGCGATGAGGATTTTATTTTAGTCTTTGTATTCAGAGATTTCTCTCCGGATATAGTGTCTCCAAAAGAAGGCAGCAAAAGGCCTTTAAGAATCAGTTTATTCTTATGTTCAGCTAACGCTCTAGGGTTAAACCCACAGCAAACAGAACAATTTTCTTGTAAGTGAAGCAGTCCTAAGCAGTATACACAAAGTGTGGGCATCTGATAAAGGAAGATTAAGCCCACACTTAGTACATTTTTTAAAGCCTGATGGAGCTTTATCTGCCATACTGTCACACCAACCATCAAGAAAGGAAAAAAAAAATAAACTATTTTTACTACTACTACTATTTTTGTTTTCTTTTTAAAGAGAGACAAATAAAGGCAAAGAACAGCCACCAACAATGGTATGAAGAGAAACTACATAAAATGTAGTACTAAGGAAAAGATACTAATAGTATCAAGAGGGATGAGAGTACAAGAAAAGGAGGAAACTAGGAAATTTAGCACAAGTCAAAAAGGAATGCAAAATATATAACGGAAATCTAAATAAAGACGGGAAAATTAAGTAAACAAGTGAAGTTTTCACAAAGTACAGTTGTGTACACTTACCATAAATGTAGATGTTAGAGTGTATTCACTGTTGCAGTCATCACACTTGGGGTTATCCTGCCAGGGGTAGCCCTCAGTCGGCCTGAATACCAGAGGCTTAGTAATTTTGAGTCGGTTGTTGTCACTTCAGGACTGACATCAGGTCGTCAGGAGTATAAAAACAGGAAGTTAACACTATTACATCAATTTTCTTGCCCCAAATGTCAGAAGCCCCCAAATAGGGAGCTAAGTTATGGTGGAAAAACACCACCAGTAAAAAGTAAATACCAACAGCCCTGTAAGGAGTGAGGAAGAGAGAGAGAGAGAGAGAGAGAGAGAGAGAGACAAGGGGGCTGGAAGGTGGGAAACCAGGATGGCAACAGTGAATACCCTCGAACATCTACATTTATGCTAAGTGTACACAACTGTACTATATTCTTCGTGTTTCACTGTTGCAGTCATCACACTTGGGTTGATTCCCAAAGCTGAAGAATGGGCGGAGGCAGTCAAGAAGAGTTGGGGCTGGCTATTATGTCCTGCAGGACTGCTGTTGCAAAGCTCGCCCTGGATTTGGAAGAGACAAGCAGGTGGTAATGCTTGGTGAAGGTATGAACAGAACTCCAAATATCAGCTTCCAGAACGTCCCTGGTAGGGACACCTCTGAGAAAGGCTGTAGAGGTTGAAGTTGCCCTAGTGGAATGCATTCTGACCCCCTGGGAGGGTGGTTTCCCATGTTGTTTGTAACAGAAATAGATACAGTGTGCTATCCATTTGGAGATGGTTTGTTTTGATATGGCCTTGCCCTCTGCCCCTGGTGCAAAGCTGACTAGTAACTAGTCAGATTTCCTGAAGGGCTTTAGTCCTATCAAGGTAGAACCTGAGCGGTCTGTGCACATCTAGAGTGCAAGATCCTTTCCCCCTTATTTTGAGGATTAGGGAAAAAGGTGGGTAAATGGATAGATTGGTTGAGAGCCACACTGGACACTACTTTAAGCATAAAAGTTGGGTTAGTCCTGAGGGAGACCCTGTCATATTGAAAAATAATGAAGGGTTCCACAGCCATAATTGCTTGTATCTCACTCTTCTAGCTGAAGTGATGGTCAGATGCAAGGCTGTTTTCCAAGAGAGGAATTTTAACTCTGCTGACGCTGCAGGCTCAAAGGGGGGTAGCATGAGCTTTCCCAACACAAAATTAAGGTTCCAAGCAGTGGTAGGGGCTCTGCTTGGTGGTCTTAAGCTGTTAGCCCCTCTCAGGAACGGTCTGATGACAGGGTGCGAGAAGAGAGGTGGCTCATTGCTATGAGCAGAGATGGCAGAGGCATGGATCTTAATGGAGGAGAAGGACAGGCCTCTGTGGAGTAGGTCTGTTAGATAATCCAGGATGAGAGGTAAGGAGGGATGTGCTGTATCTGCTCATTTAGAAGAAATCCAGGAACAATACCTTCCATTTATCAGCATTGGATTTCCTTGTACTGGGTTGTCTGGCTTCACATATGACATCCAGTACCTGCTTGCTTAGGCTGGCCACTGGAGGAGAATTTAAGGAATAAGCCAGGCTGCAAGGTTCAAGGTCTGCAATTGTGGATGCAAGATCTGTCCCTCCTGCTGAGTCAGGAGGGTTGGGATCTGGGATAGGTGCCATGGGGCACTGGTGACAGACTGTGTAGTAGTGGGTACCAGTATTGGCGTGGCCAGTCTGGGGCAATCGGGATTGCCCTTGTTTTTTCCTGCCTTATCTTGAGCAATACTCTTGTAAGAAGAGGCTGAGGGGTTAAATGCATAGATTGAGAGATTTGCCCACTGGAAGGCTAGGGCATCCTCTTTCCAGGCCTCGCTGCGAGGTACCCTGGTGCAGAATTTGATGAGCTGGTGGCTGTAGGGGTAGGCAAATAGGTCCACCTTCAGGGTACCCCATTTCTGGGTCACAAGGCTGAAGGTGTTGTGGTTTAATTGCCACTCATGTGGGTCTAGATTTCTGCTCAAGTTGTCTGCCAGAGAGGTTTGGCTGCCTGGCAGGAATTGAGCTTGCAGGTGAATATGCTTGGCTGAGGCTGTGTTCCACAGGGTCATGGCTAGCCTGCATAGTGGGTAAGAGTGGGTTCCCCTTGCTTGTTGATGTACCACATAACTGTGGTGTTGTTGTTTTGATTAGTAGGGGCCCCGGTGAGAGTAAGGATCTGAAAGCTGTCAGAGCGTGGTCAACAGCTAGCATCTCTTTTTGGTTGATGTGCAGATGAATTTGATTTGGGCTCCAGTGGCTCTGAATGCACCTGCCGTCCAGATGTGCACCCCAGGCATAGTCTGATGCATCTGTGGTTAGGGTCTGGGCAGCGTGGAGTTATGTAAAGGGAAGTCCCTTGTTGTGGTTGCATGCTGCTGCCCACCACAGAAACTCTTTCCTTAGGCAACGTATTATAGGTATCCAGGTCCTGAGAATGTTAGCACCAAAGACTTTTTAAGTACCAATGAAGTTTCCTCATATGCAGTCTGGCATATGGAATTAGAATGCAGGAGGCCATGAACCCTAGAGCCTGCAGGATTTTCCTTATAAAAATCTGGGTTGTGGTGTTCATTTCAGCGAAGTAGCCTGTCAGATAGCATTACTTCAGAAAAACAGGCCTATCAGAGATGTTGTGTCCAATCTTGCTACCAGAAATACACATTTTTGACTAGGGACTAGCTTGGATTTCTTTTCGTTGATGGTGTACCCCAGGGAGGTTAGAAGGTCCTTTACAAATGTCAGGTGCTGCAACAGCTTTTCCTGTCTGCCTGAATCAGGCAATTGTCCAAGTAAGGGTAAATATGAATATTTCTCTGCCTGCAATAGTCAATGGCTGGAGCCAGGCGTTTTGTGAACATTCTGGGAGCAGTGAGTAAGCCAAAGGAAAGTGCAGAGAACTGTCAATGCATAGACCCTGCACTGAAACGTAGATATTTCCTGCAGGAGTCCCTGACTGGGATGTGCAGATAGGCCTCCATTAGGTCTACGGTGGCTAACCAGGCATCTATGGACAACATAGAGAGAAGCTGCTGTAGGGTGAGCATTTTGAATATTGGTACCACCAGGAAGGTGTATAGAATGGATAGACCTAAAAGTGGGCGCCAGGTGCCCTCTTTTCTAGGTACCAGGAAAGGTCTGGAATAAAAACCTTGGTCTATCTGTTCTGCAGGAACAGGCTGAATTGCCCTTATGGAGAGCAGGGACTGACCTTGCTTTTGTGCCTCTGCCCACTGGTTTGGAGGAAGGTCTGGGAACCCTTTTGGGGTTGGCAGTATGTGGAAACAAAATTTTTACCCCTGGGATACTATGTTGAGGACTCATCAATTGTTGGTAATGGAGGTCCAATTTTTTGCATGGTGGGCAAGTGGTCCTCCTAGAGGCACGAGCAGTTGGGCAGAGGTGAGGAGTGGAGTTGAGAAGTCATTGTGAATTCTTTCTGTAAAGGGGTGGCTTAACACTCCCTGCTTTAGAAGTGGAAGTACTCCATTGCTTAGATCTCTGCATACCCTGAGACTGTAATCTGGGGGGTCTGTTTCCCCTGGGTCTAGTTTGAGATGGCCTTGAGGGGGCTGGAAAGGACCAATGTTTTGAGGGGCAATGCCTACTGAATCTTGGAGGCTGCACTTGCAAAAAATCTTTGACTGTCTGCATAGACTTAACCTTTTCTTCCATCTTTTTTAAAACCTCTTCTGCTTTGGTGCCAAACAGTTGGTCTTTGTTCAGAGGAGCGTCCAATAATTTTGATTTGATATGGTCTGGCAAGGTCTGCTCCTTAAGCCAGGCATGCCTTCCAAGTACAGAACCTGTGACTGCTGCCCTGCAAGTTCCTTCTAGGGTGTCAATCCCACATTGCACGGTATGCTTGCTGACTTGGCCTACAGAATGCATAAGCTTCTGTTATTCTTTATTTTCTGCACAGTCAGGAAAGGTAGATAAGTTTTGCTTAATATGTTCCATAGTATGTTGCTGGTATTTCAACATGTGAAACTGACAATTCAATGCTCTAACAGCAAGAGTTGCAGAGGTGTATACTTTTTTACCCCATCTCTCTAAAGCTCGGGAATCCCTGTCTGAGGGGGTGGAATTCTTAGCTTTAGTTGCTTTTATTCCTTTAGGTCCTTGGGAGATGACCTCTGGGTCAGCAGTAGGATTTCTGAAGAGAAATTTGTGAGAGTCAGGGACTCTGTAGTATCTGTCAGGTTTCCTTGGAGCAGGGGGTAAAGTATCAGGAGTTAGACTGGATTCCATAAAGACATCATCCACAACATCCAGAACATGAGGGATAGCTAAGGGTCTATGTGCTGTGCTAAATCTAAAAATTCCCTGAGTCTCTTTTAGACGGAGGATAATCCTGGCATTCCCAATGGAAATACTCTCTCAAAGTATGTAGGGATTCACCAAAAGAAAAATACTCTGGAGAGGCGGCAGAAAGTAGTTTTGTACCTACCATAAATGTAGATGTTTGAGTGCTAATACAGCTGCAATCATAACAGATGGGTTCTCCTGCCGTCAGGCGGGTCCTCGGTTGGCCGAATTCCAAAGTCTAGGTCCGGCGTCGGTTGTCGTCGCTTCTTCCCTGACGTCAGAGCGCCAGGGGTATAAAAGAACCAGCCGACGCCATTTTCTTCAGTTTTTCTTGCCCCAGATGTCAGGTGCCCCCAGAAGGAAGGCAATACATAATTTTGTGTAATAAAGCAATGCAATATAATCAAAAAACAGTAGTTGCAAGCAAATACACCATAAACGAATACCCCAAGAGGGGAAGGAGGGAGGGAGGGAAACCTGGACTGCAGCTGTATTAGCACTCGAACATCTACATTTATGGTAGGTACAAAACTGTACTACGTTCATCGTGCATACAGCTGCAGTCATAACAGATGGGTAGAATCCCAAAGCTAAGAAAGGGGTGGTAGGCACTAGGTGGAACTAGGAGGAGCCAGAATGCCCTGCAAGACTGCTGTGGCAAAGCCTGCTCTAGTTTTGGAGTATAATGGTAGGTGGTAGTGCTTGGAAAAGGTATGCACAGAACTTCAAGTGGCTGCTTCCAATAATATCCTTGGTAGGAACTCCTCTGAGGAAAGCTGCAGAGGTAGCTGTGGCCCTTGCGGAGTGAGATCTGATGCCTGCAGGTACAGTCTTACCATGAAAAGAGTAACAAAAGCGTATGCAGTGAGCGATCCATTTTGAGATGGTCTGTTTGGAAATTGGTTTCCCTTGAGCTCCTACAGCATAGGACACAAAGAGCTGTTCTGATTTTCTGAAAGGCTTTGTTCTGTCCAAATAATAACGCAGCTGTCTGTGGATGTCCAAGGAATGTAGTAGTCTCTCCCCTTTGTTTTGAGGATTAGGGTAAAAGGTAGGTAAGTGTATAGCCTGATTCAAAGCTACCCTGGATACCACCTTTGGCATAAAGGACGGGTTGGTTCATAAGGAAACTCTGTCCTGATGGAAGATGATAAAAGGCTGTACAGCCATGAGGGCTTGTAGTTCCGATACCCTACGAGCTGAAGTGATAGCCAAAAGGAAAGCTGAGTTTCCAGGACAAATATTGCAAATCTGTTGAGGCAGCTGGCTCAAAAGGAGGCAGGGTCAGCTTTTCTAGTATGAAATTGAGATCCCAAGCAGGTATTGGTTGTTTCCTTGGGGGTTTTATATTCTTTGCCCCTCTGAGGAACTGTCTTAAGAGGGGATGAGAGAATAAAGGCGGATCAGTGTTGTATTCTGCAGAAATGGCTGAGGCATGGATTTTGATGGAGGAGAATGAAAGCCCACTGCTTAGCAGCTCAGCTAGATACTGTAATATTTGAGGTAAATTCAGTTTTCCAGGATCCTGGCCCTTTTCCTCATTCCAGGCACAAAACCGTTTCCATTTTGCGGAGTAAGCTTTTCTGGTAGACGGCCTTCTGGCCTCCAAAAGGACATCCTGCACCTCCTTGTAGAGTAGGGTATGTTGTGATGTTAAGGAATCTTCCATGCGGCCAGATTGAGTGTTTTCAGCTGACTGTGAAGAGTTTTGAAGCTGTGCCGAGTCAGAAGAAGAGGCATTTGAGGTAGGGTCCATGGAGGGGAATGCGTCAGGCTCCTCAGGAGTGGGTACCAGTGCTGTCTTGGCCAGTCTGGAGCAATGAGAATACTCTTTGGTCTGTCTGCTCTGGTTTTTAGTAGAACTTTGGGCAGTAGAGGAAGAGGTGGAAAGGCATAAACTGTCATTGCTGTCCAACTGAAAGAGAGAGCGTCCACTCTCCAGGCCTGTGGGTGGAAAGTCCTTGAGCAGAATTTTGTCAATTGGTGATTTTTGTGGGACGCAAAGAGATCTATGTCTGGCCTTCCCCATGCTTGAATTATCTCTGTAAAAACTTGAGGATGCAACTTCCATTCGTGTGGATCTGTATTATTCCTGCTTAGGTTGTCTGCCAGCGTGTTTTCCTTGCCTGGCAAGTACTGTGCTTGAAGTTCGATTTGTAATTCCAGGGCCATGTCCCAAAGTGACATGGCCAGCCTGCACAGGGTGTATGAATGGGTTCCTCCCTGTTTATGTACCACATTACTGTGGTGTTGTCTGTCCTTATCAATAGTTGACCTGGATGCAGAAGGTCTTTGAAAGCTGTAATAGCATTTGTTACTGCTAGCATTTCCTTTTGATTGATGTGAAGGTGCTTTTCTTTTTGGGACCATCTGCCCTGAATGCACCGATCTGTCATGTGCACCCCAGGCATAGTCAGAGGCGTCTGTTGTGATGACTTGATTTGCTTGAGGCTTGCAGAATGGGAGACCTGTGTTTGTTTGGCATGCTTGAGCCCACCACAGAAATTCCTTTTGAAGACATGGAATTAGTGGTATTATTGTTTCCAAACTGTGGCTGTGTTGAGACCATAGGTTTTTCAGGTACCATTGAAGTTTCCTCATATGCAGCTTTGCACATGGGATTAGTAGGATGCAAGATGCCATGAATCCCAGAGCCTGCAGGATTTTCCTTGCAGTCAGCCTGGTGAAATTTGCTAGTGTTTTAAAGTATTGAGTTAGTTGCCCCTGCTTCTCTGGCGTGAGGTAGGCCATCTGGGTGTTTGTGTCCAAGTTGGCACCCAGGAAAATTATTTTCTAAGAGTGTATTAGCCTTGATTGCTTTTTGTTGACTGTGTATCCCAGAGAATTCAAACAACCTTATTACAAAAGCCAGATGTTTCAGAAGTATGTGCTTGCTGTCCGCTTGGATCAGGCAGTCGTCCAAATATGGGTATATTTGTATCCCTTGAAGTCTGCAGCAGGCAATTACTGATGCCAGGCATTTCGTGAATACTCTGGGCGCAGTAGATAAGCCAAAGGGCAATGCAGAGAATTGATAATGGGTTGAACCTGCAAGAAATCTGAGTTATCTTCTGCAATTTTGTCTGATTGGGACATGCAGGTATGCCTCCTTGAGGTCCAATGTTACCAGCCAAGACTCCTTGCCCAGCATGGGAAGAAGCTGCTGTAATGTGAGCATCTTGAATTCTGGTACGAGTAAAAATGTGTTTAGGATGGATAGGTCCAATATAGGTCTCCAATCTTTTCCCTTCCTTGGTACCAGGAATAGTCTGGAATAAAAACCTTGACCTTGTTCGTGAGTAGGCTGTGGTGTCGGTGGAGGCCACGGACCGCATGTGTCGGTCCTTATCTTTGCGTTTTTTAGACAAAACTGGAGTTGGAATATCCAACGACATAATATAGTTACATTTTTTACCAAAATAATGCTGGGCGAACTCCGCCCGACGCTTAAGGGTGCGTTTGTTGAATGTAGCACAAAAACGACAGACCGAGACGTCATGGTCTGGGCCTAAGCAAGAAATGCAGAGGGAATGAAAATCCTTATGTGGTATTTGCACAATTATTAACTTTGTCTGACATCGGTCTGAGGCAAGAAAAGTTTCCCCAACGGGGTACTTAGCTTTAAAGAAGACTTCGGTTGCAAAATTTTCGTAATTTCAGGAGCTGGCCGACCGGCACTTGCGAACTGCTTCTGCTTCGGGCACCGCGCGGCAAGAAAGACTGAAGAAAATGGCGTTGGCTGGTTCTTTTATACCCCTGGTGCTCTGACGTCAGGGAAGAAGTGATGACAACCGATGCCGGACCTAGACTTTGGAATTCGGCCGACCGAGGACCCGCCTGACGGCAGGAGAACCCATCTGTTATGACTGCAGCTGTATGCACGATGAACATGGAATGGATTCCTCTGCATCTGAATCCTCACAGGCAGATGAGGGCATGTCTTCATATTCAGAAACCTCAGAGTCATACTCCTGGTCAGATAAAGCTGCTGGGGACAAGTCTTTTTTTCTTTTAGCAGGGGAAGGCTGGCTTCCCTTAATCAGCATGATCAGGTCTTCTGCCATTTTAAGCATCTGAGATTGTGGCAAGGAAGCAGGTGCTTAAGTTTGGGTTGTCGTTTTTTTAGGCGTAGCCCGTACTCTTGGCCTTAGAAACTCAGCAATTTTAGAAAGAACTGAAGATGCGAAAGAAGTTGGTTTGTGTCAAATATCGGTAGTGTGAAGAACTTCTTCAGAAGCCGGTGCCTGCACAGTGGCTCCAGACCCATCCAAGGTAGAGACCTAGTACAGTTCTGTACACTTACCATAAATGTAGATGTTAGAGTGTATTCACTGTTGCAGTCATTACATTTGGGTAATCCTGCTGGCAGGTTGCCCTCAGCCGGCCTGAATTCCAAAGTCTTGGGTCCTGCATCAGCTGCTGTCGCCGCTTCCTTGACTTCAGGTCGTCAGGGGTATAAAATAGGCAGCCGACACCATTTTCTTCAGTTTTTCTTGCCCCAGATGTCAGGTGCCCCCAAAAAGGGTTGCCAAAGTTTATATATATATATATATATATATTTAGAAAAACAGCAATATAAATTTTACCTTCCTCTAAAAGCAAATACACCACATAGGTAGTATAAATCAGAGAAGGAAAGATAAGATCCAAAAGAAAAGAGGGGGAAGGCAGGTGGGTAACCTGGACTGCAACAGTGAATACACTCGAACATCTACATTTATGGTAAGTGTACACAACTGTACTATGTTCTTCGTGTTTCACTGTTGCAGTCATTACATTTGGGTAGAGTCCCAAAGCTATGGTTGGGAGGCTGGAGCAAGACGGCAGTAGGAGCGGCTATGAGGCCCTGCAGAACTGCAGTGGCAAAGCCTGCCCTAGATTTAGAGTAGAGTGGCAGATTATAATGCTTTGTAAAGGTGTGCACTGAACTCCAAGCAGCTGCCTCTAAAATGTCTGTGGTTGGTACTCCCCTGAGAAAGGCTGCTGAGGTGGCTGCAGCTCTGGTGGAATGAGGCCTAATGCCCTTAGGCACTGGCCTGCCATGATGTAAGTAGCAGAAATGAATGCAGTGGCCCAACCACTTAGAAATAGTCTGCTTTGAGATAGGCTTTCCTTGTGATCCTGCAGCATATGCCACTAGTAATTGCTCCGTCTTCCTGAAAGCTTTGGTTCTGTCCAAGTAGAATCTAAGTTGTCTGTGTACGTCCAAAGAATGCAGAATTCTCTCCCCCTTGTTCTGCGGATTTGGGTAAAAGGTTGGCAGATGGATGGCTTGGTTAAGAGCCACACTGGACACTACTTTAGGCATAAATGTCGGGTTTGTCCTAAGGGAGACCCTGTCTGGATGAAAAATGATGAAAGGTTCCACAGCCATGAGCGCCTGTAGTTCTGAAACTCATCTTGCAGAAGTAATTGCCAAGAGCAGAGCTGTTTTCCAAGATAGAAACTTTAAATCAGCAGTAGCAGCTGACTCAAAAGGAGGCAGGGTGAGCTTTTTCAAGACATAGTTGAGGTCCCATGTAGGTATTGGTAATCTCCTTGGAGGCCTTTAATTTTTGGCTCCTCCGAGGTACTGCTTTAATAAAGGGTGAGAAAAAAGTGGTGGCTCTGTAATGTAATGAGCCGAAATGGCAGAGGCATGAATTTTAATTGATGAAAAAGATAGGCCTTTGTCCAGCATCTCAGTGAAGTATTGCAAAATCTGAGGAATATTTGGCACCACTGTATCAGTTCCTTGTGCCTGGTTCCAAGCACAGAATCTCTTCCATTTTCCAGCATAAGACTTTCTAGTACTAGGCCTTCTGGCTTCCACAATGACATCCATCACAGCTTTACTGAGAGGTGTTTTTTGTATGACTACATTATCCGCCATGCTGCCAAGTTTAATGTCTTGAGTTAGCTGTGCATGATCTGAATGTTTTGCTAGGACAGTAGTCGAGGTATTTGAGGTAAGGTCCAAGCTGGGTATAGAGATAAGTTTCTTAGTATTGGATACCAGTACTGGCGTGGCCAGTCTAGGGCAATCAGTATCATCTTTGGCTTCTCCTGTCTGACCTTTAGGAGCACCTTGGAGAGGAGAGGCAGTGGAGGAAAGGCATATACTGATAGGTTTTTCCAGCCGAAAGAGAGGGCGTCCACCTTCCATGCTCGTCTGTGATAAGTCCTTGTGCAGAATCATTTTAGTGGGTAATTGAGAGGGGAGGCAAATAGATCTATGTCCGGGCATCCCCATTTCCTTATCATGCTGAAGACTTGTGGATCCAGCTTCCACTTGTGGGGATCCATGAGGTTTCTGCTTAGTTCGTCTGCCAGAATATTTTCCTTTCCTGTCAGGAATTGTGCCTGCAGATGTACTGGGTAAGTCAAAGCTGTGTCCCACAAGGTCATGGCTAGTCTGCAAAGGGGGGTAAGAATGTGTGCCCCCCTGCTTGTTTATGTACTACAGGACAGTGGTGTTGTCTGCCTTTATCAGTAGTTGTCCCGGATGAAGTAGGTCCTTGAAGGCTGTCACGGCATTTTGAACAGCTAGCATCTCTTTTTGATTGATATGTAGAAGCATTTCGTTTGAGGACCATGTGCCCTGAATGCATCTTCCTGCCATGTGGGCTCCCCAGGCATAGTCTGATGCATCCGTTGTTAGTGTCTGTCTGGAGGTAATGTGAATGGCTGTCCCTTGTTCTGGTGACAAGCCTTTGCCCACCATTGAAACTCCTGTTGCAGGCAGGGAATGAGTAATGACTGTTCCCAGGTTGTGGCAATGTTGAGTCCAAACACTTTTCAGGTACCATTGAAGTTTCCTCATATGCAGTCTTGCATATGGAATTAGTAGGATGCAGGATTCCATGAAGCCCAAAGCCTGCAGAATTTTTCTTGTAGATAACTGGGCCTTTGTTGTCAACATTTTGAAATAGGTAGTCAGTTGCCTTTGTTTGTCTGGCGTGAGATAAGCCATCTGGGCAGTTGTATTCAAGCTTGCACCCAGGAATATTATCTCTTGTGAGGGTACAAATTTTTATTTCTTTTTGTTGACTGTGTACCCTAGGCATGTTAGAAGTCTTTTCACAAACGCCAGATGTTGAAGAAGAATGCCCTTGTTCTCTGCTTGAATGAGACAGTCATCAAAGTAAAGATGTATCTGTATTCCTCTTTGTCTGCAGAATGCAATTACTGGTGCCAGGCACTTTGTAAAGACCCTGGGCACAGTAGATAAGCCAAAGGGCAGTGCAGAGAATTGATAATGCATTGAACCAGCCTTGAATCTTGGGTATCTTCTGCATGACTGTCTGATTGGAACATGCAGTTATGCCTCTTTTAGGTCTAAAGTCACAAGCCAAGCATTCTTGCCCAGCATGGGCAGAAGCTGCTGCAAAGTCAACATTTTGAATTTTGGAATAACCAGGTAAGTGTTCAGAATAGATAGGTCCAGTATCGGCCTCCAGGCCTTGTCCTTTCTGGGTAACAAGAACAGTCTTGAGTAAAATCCTTGTCCTTGCTCTGGTACTTGTTGAATGGCCCCCATGTCCATGAGGGATGAGACTTGTTTTTGTGCCTCTGCCCATTGATTTTTTGGAAGATCTGGCCAGCCATTTGCCTTTGGCAGAGTATGGAAATGGAACTTGTAGCCTTGTGACACTATGTTTAGAACCCACTTGTCCTGGGTTATGATTTGCCAATTTTGAACAAAAAGTGCTAATTTTCCCCCTAAGGTTGCTGCCAGAAGATAAGTGCTTGGTGCAGGCAGGGGGAAGTCATTGGGACTGTTTTCTGTATGTTTGTAATCTATCTTCTCCAGCTTTGGAGGGAGAAGCACCCCATTGCTTGGGCCTATAGAACCTTGCGCCTGGGATCTGCCCCTAGGGCATCTGGATCTGCCCCTTTGAGGTCTGTCTGACACAGGAAAAGACCAATTTTTTGCAGGCCAGTGTCTACTAAACCTAGGTGGCTGTACTTGTAAAAAATCTTTGACAGTTTGCATAGATTTAGCTTTGCCCTCCATTTTCTTTAACACCTCTTCTGCATTACCACCAAAGTATCATGCTGTAAAGGTGCATCTAGTAATTTAACTTTAACATGATCAGGCAGATTTTGTTCCTTTAATCAAGCATGCCTCCTAATTACAGAACCTGTAACAGCGGCCCTGCAGGAGGCCTCCAAAGAATCAAAACCACATTGCAAAGTCTGTTTTCCAACTTGTTCTGCTGTATACAATAAATCCTGCATACAATAAATCCTGCATTTCCTTGTTTTCAGCACATTCAGAATTTAACATTATTTTCTGATTAAGCAATCCCATGACATGTTGCTGATACTTAAGCATATGAAATTGACAGTTTAAAGCCCTTATAGCCAAAGTTGCAGATGTATAAACCTTTTTTCCCACATCTATCCAGTGCCCTTGAATCTCTGTCAGAGGGGGTTGAGTTTTTTTGCAGTGAAAGCCTCAACTCCCTTTGGACCCTGTGAAATAGTTTCTGGGTCAGCAGCAGGGTTTTTATGAGTCAGGAACCCTGTAATATCGGTCAGGCTTAACCGGAGCTGGGGGTAAGGAGTTAGGGGTCAGACTAGACTCAACACATCATCTACAATGTCTAACACAGGTGGGATGGCTAGAGGCCTGTGCTGAGGTAGTAAAAGAAAATCCCTGAGCCTCTTCTTAGATTCAGAAAAATCTTGGCTCTCCCAGTGGTAATGCTCCCTCATGGTATGCAAGGTTTCCCCAAAAGAATAGTCCTCAGGAGGAGATGCTGAAGGTATAGATTCTTCAGCATCAGAATCCTCATAGGGGTGAAGAGAATATTCTTGATCAGAAGAGGAATCAGAAGAAACAGAAACCTGATCTGAAGATTCATAGTCAGTGTCTTGCCTAGGCCCCTTATCAGGTGGGGGATGGGAACCCCTGATCAAGGTAATCAAGTCCTCGGCCATTTTGAGCATCTGTTTTTTGGGCATAGAGGCCTGTCCACGTGGCTCTTGAGTTTGTTTCCTTGCTTTAGAATGTGTTTTAGTCTTTGCCTTTGAAGCTGAAGTCATTTTAATGTAAAGATGTTTAGGTCTGAATACCCTCAGAAGTCGGTACCTGCTCAGCGGCTCCAAACCCATCTGAGGGATTAGCGTCCGAGGCTCCAATACCTTGAGTATCCAGTGGCATGGCCGACTCCATGTGGGAGTCGGTAGAGGCCTGCGACTCTAAAGTAGCGGGCATCAGAGGCTGCGAAAGCACCTCACTGAGAACCGGCGACTGGCTTAGGAGAAGCTTTGTCGTTTGATTTGGGCCTCGGATGTTTTTCTCTATTCTTTTCTTTGCGTTTTTTATAAACTCTGGTAGTCGGATGGTTATCCGATGACATTTCAGGGTAATTAAACCGGCATCCAAAAAAGTTTAAAGCAAAATCATACCGACGCTTAATAGTGCGTTGGTTAAATCTAGCACAAAACCGACAACCAGTAACGTTGTGATCAGGGCCTAGGCAAGGAATACTGTAAGAATGAAAATCCTTATGAGGTATTTGCTTTCCACAAGAAATACAATTATTAACTTTTTCTGACATCGGTCTGGAGCAAGAAAAAAAGTTTCCCCAACGGGGTACTTGGCTTTATTGAAGACTTCGGATCTGAAACTCAAACACGAAAATCTCAGAAGTTGGCCGACCGGCACTTGCGAACTGCTTCTGCTTCGGGCACCGCGCAGCAAGAAAGACTGAAGAAAATGGCGTTGGCTGCTTCTTTTATACCCCTGACGACCTGACGTCAGGGAAGGGGCGACAGCAGCCAACGCAGGACCCAAGACTTTGGAAGTCAGGCCGGCTGAGGGCAACCTGCCAGCAGGATTACCCAAATGTAATAACTGCAACAGTGAAACACGAAGAACATCCACAGATTCCATAGTAAAAGAAGAGTCTTGCGGCATACCGGACTCCAAACGGGTCTTGGTAGCAGCCTGAGAATCCATCGAAGCGGGCATCAAGGGCTGCGAAAGCACCTCAGCATACCAGCGAACTGGTGACTAGCATAATGGAAGCATCGGCGGCAGTTTTGGACCTGTGCAGTCTGTCTCTGTCATTATCCTTACTTTTTTTTTTCAGAAGATCGGTAGACGGATAGCTTACTGAAGCCATTTCGGAATACAGACATCGAGAACGAAAGTATTTAGCTACAATAAGGGCACGACGAATAGTTCAGGCGCTGAACAAAGCACAAAACCAACAGCGAGGTACATTGTGGTCTGGGCCTAAACAGGTGACGCAGTAAGCAAGGAAATCTTGGTGGGGTATTTGCTTTCCACAGGCGAGACAATTGTTAACTTTTTCTGACATAGGTTAGAGCAAGAAAAAAGGATCCCCCACAGGGTACTTCGCTTTAGAAGACTTCAGGAAGATTCAAATTCAGAAATGAAAACTCAGGTAGTGGCCGACTGGCACTCATGCGAACTGCTTCTGCTTCGGGCTCCTCAGCAAGAAAAGACTGAAGTAACGGCATCGGCTGCATGTTTTTATACCCCTGACGACCTGAAGTCAGTCCTGAAGCGACAGCAACTGACACAGAATTACTAAGCCTCTGGTATTTGGGCTGACTGAGGGATATCCCTGGCAGGATAACCCCAAGTGTGATGACTGAAACAGTGAAACACTAACATCATCTTACCTTAATATTGCTCTACTGTGCTGGAAACCGTGTTTTCACTGAAAACAGGCAAATGAGATCCAAGGTAACTGGAGTTAGTGCATTGTGGGTAAGGGAGAAGTTAAAGAGTTCTTGGCACCATGAGCTTCAGCAATGGCAGAGTCGGATCCAAGGGATGCATCAGAACCCATTGGTTGAGGACAGAATAAAAATTGATGCCAGATTTGTTACTTAATTACTGAAGTAGTGAACTGATCCAGAAATGACCCATTTAAGCCCACAGCCCAGGCTATACAAAGTTAAAATAAACGTCAGTACAGTGTAAAAGAACAAGTCACAAAAAACTCTGGGTTTCAAGCAAATGCTGGATATACCACAATAGCTGATATTTGTCATGCACAATCTTTAAAATCATCAAGAAACAGTAATAGAAGAAAAAGGAAAAAAGTTTAGAATTCGTTAAGTGTGCACTACAAGGTCACATACCTTCTCAATACGAATTTAATTTATAGGCAAAACAAAGTTATAAAAGAAAAGACTGTATTGTAGCAAATGGCATGTGAAAACTAGAGAATAACCATCAACAAACGTTTGCTGGCAATACCACATTACTAGCTGAAAAAGATAATTATCTGAGTATTCACACTACACAGTCTGAAAATGTATTTGCAGCTTTTATTCATGTTTGTTGACCAGATAACTAAGATGGTCCAAAGACCCATTTCAATTACGATACAGGCTTGATAAAGTACAGTTTTGTACCTACCATAAATGTAGATGTCCGAACTGGATAGCATCTGCAGTCATAACAAATGGGTTGTCCGTCAGGCAGCCCTTCGGTCGGCCGGATTCCAAAGTCTGGGTCCGGCTTCGGCTGATGTCGCACTTCACCCGACGTCATCTCTGCTGGTCTTCGGGTATAAAGGCATCAGCCGACGCCATTTTCCTCAGTGTTTCTTGCCCCAGATGCCAGTTGCCCTCTTGGAAGGCTAAATTTTGGATAAATGCCAATGTTTCCAAAAAAGTAGAAGGCAAACACAAAAAATAAGCATGTATGTACATATATACAAACAAATACACCATAAGAGACTCCCCAGCTAGCTATTAGGAGAGTAAATACCCTAGGAGTACCACAGAGGGAAGGAGGGTGGGTAATCCTGACTGCAGATGCTATCCAGTTCGGACATCTACATTTATGGTAGGTACAAAACTGTACTATGTCCTTCATGGATGCATCTGCAGTCATAACAAATGGGTAGAATACCATAGCCAAACTAGGGGTGGAGGAAGAAAAATCATGGTGTAGTTAGGATCCCTTGCAGTACAGCAGTGGCAAATCCTGCTCGGGATTTAGAGTATAGAGGTAAATTATAATGCTTGGCAAATGTATGCACGGAGGTCCAAGTAGCCGCCTCAATAATGTCCTTGGTTGCCACTCCTCGTAAGAAAGCTGTGGTAGTGGCTGTAGCCCTTGTAGAATGAGGTCTTATGTTCTGTGGAATTGGTTTTCCATGGTAAGAGTAACAGAATCTTATGCAATTTCCTATCCATTTGGAGATTGTCTGTTTGGAAATTGCTTTTCCTTCCTTCCTGTTGCATAGGCTACTAAAAGCTGGTCAGTTTTTCTGTTATTTTTGGTTCTGTCCAGGTAGTAGCGTAACTGTCTATGTACATCCAAGGTATGCAGCATTCTTTCCCCCCTGTTTTGTGGATTTGGAAAGAAGGTAGGTAGGTGGATTGCCTGGTTTAAAGATACTCTGGATACCACCTTAGGCATAAATGTAGGATTAGTTCTCATGGACACCCTATCTTGATGGAAGATTAGGAAGGGTTGCACTGCCATTAAGGCCTGTAGTTCCGAAACCCTCCTTGCTGAGGTAATTGCCAGTAGGAAAGCAGTTTTCCATGACAGGTGTTGCAGATCTGCTGTTGCTGCTGGTTCAAACGGAGGGAGTGTCAACTTTTCTAGCACAAAGTTTAAGTCCCATGCTGGTAATGGTGGTTTCCTAGGAGGTTTTACATTCTTGATCCCTCTGAGGAACTGCCTGAGAAAAGGATGCGAAAAGACAGGTGGATCGAAGCTGTATTCTGCTGAAATAGCTGATGCATGTATCTTGATGGAGGAATAGGACAGGCCTGTATGTAGAAGCTCTGCCAAGTACTCCAGAATGTTAGCAATGTCTATGTTCGACACATCTTTTCCTCTTTCAGTACTCCAAATGACAAACCTTTTCCATTTTCCTGCATAGTTCCTTCTTGTTGAAGGTCTGCGGGCTTCAAGGATAATGTCTTTAACCCTTTGGGAAAGGTCTGGGTTAGTTGCTGCTATGTGATGTTCCAGGCAGTCAGTTGTAAGGTTTTTAGGTTTGGATGCATGATGCTGTAGTTGTTCTGAGTTAACATCAAAGGCATCAGGGGTATTGCCCACATTCTCTCCCGAGACATGCTCCTCAGCAATGGGTACCAGTGTTGTCTTGGCCAATTCGGAGCTATCAGGATTATCCTTGGACGTTCCTCTTTGATTTTCAGTAGTACCTTGTGCATCAAGGGAAGAGGTGGAAATGCATATGCTGTCAGGCCTTTCCAGCTGAAGGATAGAGAGTCCACCTTCCATGCAAGTGGGTAGAATGTCCTTGTGCAGAATTTTTTTGAGCTGGTGATTGAGTGGGGAAGCGAACAGATCTATTTGTGGCATTCCCCATTTCTTTGTGATGGTCTTGAAGATGTCCGGGTGTAGCATCCATTCGTGAGCATCCGAGGTGGTTCTGCTTAACATGTCTGCTAGGGTGTTCTCTTTTCCCGGCACAAATATTGCCTGTAACTGGATGTTGTAGCTGAGAGCCAGATTCCAAAGGTCCAAAGTCATTCTGCATAGGGGGTATGAATGGGTGCCTCCCTGTTTGTTGATGTACCACATGACTGTGGTGTTGTCTGTCCTTATCATCAAATGGCCTTGTTTGAGGAATGGTCTGAATTTTTGGATTGCCAGTTTTACTGCCAGCATTTCTTTTTGGTTTATGTGCAGGTGCAGCTGGTCTTGAGTCCACAATCCTTGTATGCATTTGTCCAGCATGTGCACCCCCCATCCTAGGTCTGAGGCGTCCGTTGTGATGGTTTGGCTTGCTCGAAAGTTGTGGAAGGGTAAGCCTGGGTTTGACTGGCATGCTTGAGCCCACCATAGGAACTCCTGTTTTAGGCATGGTATTAGTGGGATTTCGGTTTCTAAGCTGTGCCTGTGCTGAGACCATATATTCTTTACGTACCACTGTAGCTTTCTCATATGCAGTCTGGCATGTGGGATCAAGATTATGCATGATGCCATGAAGCCCAAGGCCTGCAGAACTTTTCTTGCTGTTAGTTTGTTCTGCTTTGTTAATGCCAAGAAGTAAAGAGGGAGCTCTTTTTGTTTTTCTGCAGTTAGGAATGCCATTTGTTTTACTGTGTCCAATTCCGCGCCCAAGAATGTTCTTGTTTGGGATGGTATCAGCCTTGACATTTGTAAATTGACTGTGTATCCCAGGGCTTGTAGCAAGTAAATGACCCTTTGTAAATTGGTTGTCAGCTTGCTTTTGTTGTCCGCTTGTAACAGGCAGTCGTCCAGGTATGGATAAATTTGGATTCCCTGTAGTCTGCAGTGAGCGATTACTGATGCCAGGCATTTTGTGAATACTCTGGGCAGTAGATAAGCCAAAGGGCAATGCTGAGAATTGATAATGCTCTGATCCTGCAAGAAATCTGAGGTATCTTCTGCAATTTGGTCGAATGGGGACGTGCAGGTATGCCACCTTGAGATCTAGAGTTACCAGCCAACACTCCTTGCCCAGCATGGGAAGAAGTTGCTGTAGGGTCAGCATTTTGAATTTTGGGACAATGATGTATGTGTTTAAGACTGACAGGTCGAGAATAGGTCTCCAACTTCTCTCTTTTCTTGGTACTAGGAAGAGTCTGGAGTAGAATCCTTTGCCCTGTTCTGTTATTGGTACTCTTTCGACAGCTCTCATCTTTGTTAATTCCGCTATCTGCTGTAGAGCTTCTACTTTTTGATTTGGAGGTAGGTTTGGCATTCCTCTTTTTACTGGTAAGGTATGGAAGTGGAACCGGTAGCCTTGGTCTATGGTTTGCAAAATCCACTTGTCTTTTGTGATATAGTGCCAATTTTTCGAAAATAAGGCTAACTTTCCGCCTAAAGGTGCTGCTATTTGCTCCCTGGTAGGCGGTGTAAGAGCCAAGTCACTGTGATTGCCCTGTTGTAGTGGTAGTGGTTGTGTCTGTGCCTCGGTTATTGCCTTGCCACTGTCGTCCTCTGTAGGCACCTCCTCTCGACTGATTTCTGCCTCTAGAGCATCTGTTCCTGCCCCTTTGGGATCTTGTGGAGTCAGGAAAGGACCAATTTTTGGCAGGCCAGTTCCTGCTAAACCTTGGGGGCTGAACCTGTAAGAAATCTTTAACTGTTTGTACAGATTTTGCCTTTTCTTCCATTTTCTTCATTACTTGCTGGGCAGGTGTACCAAACAGACTGGCCTTATCCATAGGAGCATCTAATAGCTTTGCTTTAACATGATCAGGTAAGACCTGTTCTTTCAACCATGCATGCCTTCTTATCACTGTGCCAGTCATGGCTGATCTAAATGAAGCCTCCAGTGCATCACAGCCACATTTTAAAGAATGGTTACTAACCTGTTGGATGTTATTCACCATTTCTAATACATACTTCTTATTTAAGGATTCATCAGAGGACAGTTTCTTAGTTAACTGATCAAGCATAAACTCTTGGTATTGGATCATATGAAACTGGCAGTTTAAAGCTCTAGCTGAGAGAGTAACAGAGGTGTAAACTTTTTTCCCCCATCTCTCTAAGGACCTGGATTCCCTTTCAGAAGGAGTAGGGTTTTTTGCTGTGGTCGAGGCTACTGCCTTAGGCCCCTGGGATATAGTTTCGGGGTCTGCAAGTGGGGCCTTGTATAGGTGGTGATGGGTGTCTGGCACCCTGTAAAATCTATCTGGTTTGGCAGGGGCTGGAGGTAAAGAATCAGGAGCAGTACAAACGTCATTAAATGCATCATCCACAACAGGCAGTACAGGAGGTATAGCTAAGGGCCTATGTTGTGGTAAGTGCAGGAACGTCCTAAGCCTTTTTCTTGAATCTGAGAAGTCTTGTCCCTGCCATTGGAATTGTTCTCTCATGGCATGTAAGATTTCCCCAAAGGAGAATTCCTCTGGTGGAGAGGCAGCAGGAATGGATTCTTCAGCATCTGAATCTTCATAAGTAGAAAAAGGAGCCTCTGGCTGGTCTGTAATGTCTGAGTCATCCGCAGAATCATCAGAGGACACTGGTTCGGGGGGCTCTGCTCTAGGTCTCTTTTCTGGAGGCTGAGAGGCCCTGTCAGGGTGAGATTGGGATCCCCTAATTAAGGATATTAAATCTTCTGCCAGAGTAAGCATTTGTGAACTTGAAGTGGGCCTGTGTGAGGGGGGTTTAACAGGCACTGATTTAGCAGATTTGGCTGCTTTAGCCCTGGCAAAGGCCTTAATAGACATGGCTGCAGAAGGCCTAGCAGCACCACGTGCTGGGGTAGAGACATCCAAAGGGATGGTGTCTGATAAATCACTAGGGACCACAGTTGTAGGCAAAATTTCTGAGGCCGATTCAACTAAGGTAGCAGGAGCCTCAGTAGTAGTCATGGATTCGGCTGAAGATTGACCAGTTTTCTCGGTTTCGGCTGAAACCGAGACACTCGCGGCTTGCTTAACCGTGGTTTCGGCCGAAACCGCGGACCGCGAGTGTCGGTCTTTTTCTTTGCGTTTAACAATTTGGGTAGTCGGAGGATCCGACGGCATAATGTACGCAAAATCTGAGCCGAAAAACTGTTCAGCAAACTCTGACCGACGCCTAAGCGTTCGTCGGTTGAAGGAAGCACAGGCCGAACAGGCTCCTACGTCGTGGTCTGGGCCTAAGCAAGGCAAACAGTAAGAGTGGAAATCTTTATGAGGTATTTGTTTCCCACAAGTTAAACAGTTATTGACTTTTTCTGACATCGGCTGAGGCAAGAAAGAGTCCCCAACGGGGTACTTAGCTTTTTAGAAGTCTTCGAAGTAGTATTCGGTAGTAGTAATCTCTAGATCTGACCGACCGGCACTTGCGAACAGCTTCTGCTTCGGGCGCCACGCGGCAAGAAAGACTGAGGAAAATGGCGTCGGCTGATGCCTTTATACCCTAAGACCAGCAGAGATGACGTCGGGTGAAGTGCGACATCAGCCGAAGCCGGACCCAGACTTTGGAATCCGGCCGACCGAAGGGCTGCCTGACGACAGGACAGCCCATTTGTTATGACTGCAGATGCATCCATGAAGGACATCAGTTTTGCATTTACTAACTTGTACAGGAATTAATTTAGTTATCAATTGTAATGTGCTTAATTATGATTATACAATTAAAGAAGACAGTAACAGGATTCCTTTGTGTTACAGTTATGCTCAGTGATACAATAAATGTGAATTAATGGAATTATAAAATAAAGGTAATTTTACTCAAACAATATTTTATGAAGTAGCATAGTAAGTTATAATCAGACAAGTGTAATTTAATGATAAAAAATTGCCATCAGTCTATGAATATGGATTGTAGCCAAAGGAATAGACATTTTAATAAGTGTAGGTCGACATTATTTTAATAAGTGTAGGTCTGAAGTAGATTCAACAGTATTCACATGATTGCAGCATTACAGCTTAAACACAGTTTTCTATATACAAAGATTCCCTGCTCTGAGTACATTACAGCTTTGGGTATTACTCTCTCACTTTTTAAAAGGAATCTAAAACTATATCCCAAACACTGGCTATGCTCCTGTACTAACCCTGACTAATTATTTTCCTATTCTCTAAATCTCACCCTACATCCTTTATTTTCTTCCCTTTATGTATCAATACACAATATTATTGCATACAACATATATGTATATATGTACATTGCACCTGCTCCTAAAATCACTGAGTATTCTAATTTGTACTAGTGTGAAAAATTTTTTTTTTGCTTTTATGTAACATTTGCTGTTTTTATAATATCTGTCATAACTTCTATATTAACTTTTTATTAACTTTGTATGACTTCTTGGAGCTTTTCTCCCCGGGCCTCTACTGAAAATGGACATATATCCAAGCTAGACTAGCCCGAAATGTAAAATAAAATAAATAAATAAATTACTAAGAATAGTAGAATTAGGAGACAATTGGAGAGGCTATTAGCCACTGTCCCTGAAGCATTTACACACTATTTCACTTTGGAGTTTGTCTGCTAGTGATATGACACCTTGGGACCTGTCCTTGTCTTATTGCGGGACTTAGGCTGTTTCACAGAGCAGGGTGCAATTTGGAAAATGCATGCTCTCCAAACATTGTTTCAGAAGCAGATCTACGGAGTGAAAACATTTTTTTAATTGCCTCTCAAATTATATGTCTGTTGACTTATGAGAACTTTCCTCTTCAAAAAGAGGGCCACTGCCCCCTTTAAAACTTAAGTGTGCCCAATAGAGATCTTTCTGATACTGGTAGCTAGTTTACTTTCTTTAGAAGAAGGCAGTGGGTGCGTAGGTTGGCAAGTACTGCAAACCTGCAGGCTTTCTTTTCAGCAAAGCAGAGTGAGAAACTAGTAATGGTAGACCATATTCAAGTTTTGGGAGAACATTTTTAGCAAAAGAGATATGGGCTGCAGGTTAGAGTGTTTATAGAAGAACTTCAGTTGTTAGACCTTATGAACTATACTGTCCATGTGAATGTTAAATGAAAGGCTTAGGTATCTGTATTGGGTTACAGTGAGAATAGTACTGTTGTAGTTATCCGTTATTACGCATAATGGTAACGGCTTCATTTCATTATAGGTAGAGAGGAGCATAACATTACTTTTTGTAGTTAAAGAGCAGGCTCTTTTCTCTCCACTCATGGGCTGTAAGAAACGAAGATTGTTGAAGTTGGTTTTGTAGTAGGGTTACCACCTGTCCCACTTTGCGAGGGACAGTCCCTCTTTGGGCAGTTGTGTGTCCTGACAAAAAATTGTAAAAATGGCAAATGTCCTGAGATTTTTTAAAAATTATTATTATTTATATTTTTTATGTAGTTGAAACAAACAGTTATTCTCTAAAATAAAAAATGTTGTAAGTGTAAGAAGAAAGAATAAGCACCTAAAATACTACAAGAGCTTTTTTTTATTTAAAAAAAAAAAAAAGTTAAATTCTCTAGTACTGGTATGTGTCGGTGTATAAAATGTGAATGTGATGTTTGTACCAAACCAAAAATGGCCACCATTTGAAGGTGGCAAAACCCTTGTAGGATAGTGGGGAATTTGGGATACACTGATAACTTAACATATACATATGACTATAGTAGAAGTACAAGTGTGGGGAGTTGACCGGTTAGGTTATTAATAAATAAGGAGAAAAGCAGGGGCCTTAGGACCGAGTCTTGTGGGACTCCTGTGGTGAAGTACACCCTCTGAAGAATGATTTTTGAAAAGGATTTGAAAAGTTCAATTTTCTAGATCGTTTTGGAGCCACTTTAACTTGGAGGCTCCAGAGTCAATATTTTTGTAAGCAAACTGCAAAAATTTAAGATTCTCATTTTCAAATGTTCTAATCATATCTCCAAATATGCCAGCTGTAATAAGGCTATTGTTGATATTACAGTATATTGTCCCTGCTGAAGAGAAAAGAGCTGTACTGGTACTGAACGCATTTCTAAAGCCATGTTGCTTGTCGGAGATACGGCCATAACTGTTTAGATGTGCAATCATTTGCTTTTATATAACCTTCTCGAACATCTTGGCTAGGAAGAGAGGTGACCTATGTAATCCTTTTGTGTTTTGGAGGAACTGACCTTAGGAAGAGGAATAACAGTGCATTACAGTGTTGGTGGGACAATAAATAGAAGTTATGTCCTTACCATAACGTTCCATGTGGAGTGTTCATCTCGCCTTTGTTCTTACACATGGGTTCGGAGCCGATCCTCGGCTCCGTGCCGGCCTCTTGCAAGCTCTGCATCGAGAAGAAGCTCGAGACAATCTAATACCCACAATCCCCCTCTGCCTTTACCTCAGATCTAGTTTGCAAGCAAACCAATCTCCAGAGATAGCACATTCATGCTTACATCATATATGCACAGAAATAAGAATCTATACATAACTATATATAGAAAGACAAATAGACATATATATATATATATATATATATGCCAACTATGTACACAATATCTGCAGCAGCAGCAGGATGTTCCTGGCCAGGCATCAAAAGAACGTTCTTCTTAAGGGCGGGAGGGTGGGAATGTAAGAACAAAGGCGAGATGAACACTCCACATGGAACGTTATGGTAAGGACATAACTTCTATATGTGATAGTGTTCAATCTCGCCGTTTGTTCTTACACATGGGTAGCGTCCCTAGCTCCTTGTTCCTGAGGAACACACGGAAGGAAGTTCTTGAGCACAGTGGAACCAAAGGTTGCCCTGTCCCTAGAAGCCTTGTCTACCTTATAATGAGAAATGAATGTATGTGGCTTAGACCAAGTAGCAGCCGCACAAACAGCGTCCAGTGGTAGGCGGGCTGCATGAGCCAAAGATGTAGACACTGACCTTGTGGAATGTCCTTTGGGTTTATGCAAAAGAGTTTGATTTGAAGAATCGTATACATAGATTATACAATCTGTTAACCACTTAGAAAGAGTTCTTTTGGTAACTGCTAGTCCTTTCCTGCTATCAGCAAAAGCCACAAAGAGTTGATCAGTTTTTCTGTGATCTTTTGTTCTATCCAAATAAAATCTTAGTTGTCTGTGAACATCTAATTTGTGCAACATATACTCCATTTTGTTGGAGTGATTTTTGAAGAAAGTGGGTAATTCAATGGACTGATTAATATTGTTAACAGAACACACTTTAGGGAGGAAGGATGAACTGGTTCGAAGAGAAACTCTGTCAGAGTGAAAGATCAAATAAGGGTGCTTGATGGAGAGAGCCTGAAGTTCAGATACTCGCCTAGCGGAAGTAATGGCTACCAAAAAGAGAGTCTTCCAGGACAAAAATTTTAATGGGCAAGAAGAGGCAGGTTCAAAGGGGCAACATTAATTTAGATAACAACAAGTTTAGACTCCAAGGTGACGTAGGAGATCTGACTGGTGGTCTAATATGAAAACCCCTTTTAAAAAGGCTTTACAAAGTCTGTGGGCCATAACAGGAGCCCCACATTCTTCCACATGGAAATTTGAAATGGCAGCCAATTGAACTCTTAGTGTAGCAGGAGAAGCACCCTGATGGAATAAGTCCGTTAAAAACTCTAATATTTTATTCAAAGGAGCTATAAAAGGATCCACTTGCTGTGTATTCGCCCAGAATACAAATCGCTTCCATTTACTAGAATATGTTTTAGTAGTGGAAGCTTTATGAGAAGCCACCAATATATCCCGAACTGCTGGCTAAAGAAGATCAGACCTGGCTAAGTTAGAACTGGAGCAGCCAAGCTGCTAGATGGAGGGACTGGAGCGCGGGATGGGGAACCCCTGACGAGTGAGTCAACAGATCTGGCTCTGGGTCCAGAATCCAGGGTTCCCGAATGCAGTGTGTCTTCAGGAAGGGAAACCAAATTTGACGAGGCCAGAATGGGGCAATGAGGATTATTGTCCTGTGAAGGTTTCTGGCTTTCTGGAGAAACTTTGATATCAGGGAAATGGAGGAAATGCGTAAAGGAGTCCCGGGGCCAATCGTGAATCAGTGCGTCCCTGGGGACTTCCCTGAGGGGTAATAGGGCAAAGTAGCTCCTGCATTTGGCGTTCATTGGAGACGCAAACAGATCGCAGGAAGGCTGGCCCCACATGCGAAAAATCCTTTTCGCCACTGATTGTTTCAGGGACCACTCGTGCGGTAACAGAATTGCTCTACTCAGCCTGTCGGCTATGACGTTGGATGACCCCGGGATGTGCGTTGCTATTAGAAAGCGACCCGTGGACTCCGCCCACTGCCAGATTCTCATGGCCTCTCTGCATAGCTGATAGGACTTGGTTCCCCCTTGCTTGTTTATGTACCAGACTACCGACATGTTGTCCGTCTGAACTGCAATAGCTCCTAGAGGAAGAAGGGGAGCAAAGTGTTGCAACGCTAGAAACACTGCCCTCAACTCTAGAACATTGATGTGCAGATTGTACTCCAAATTGGTCCATTCGCCTTGGACTGTCTGTCCCTGAAAGATGCCCCCCCACCCTATCAGGGAAGCGTCCGTGGTCACCGTAACTGTAGGCATGGGTAGCACAAATGGTCTCCCCTTGGAAAGGTTGCACGTTTGAAGCCACCAGTTTAGATGTGCCTTGCATATTTTCGTTATAAGAATCTCGTGTGTTAGAGGTAGTTGTTGAAACGACCATTGTGCAAACAGTAGCCATTGAAGGACTCTCATGTGCAGCCTTCCCAAGGGTATTGCAATAAGGGAAGCTGACATGAGTCCCAAAACCTTCAGTACCAGTTTTGCTGGAGATTTCCTTGACAAAAGCAGAAGACGTATGTGAGTCTGAAGCGATAGTATCCTTTCCGGGGGAAGTCTTAGAATTAACTGACGTGTGTTTAATTCTGCTCCTATGAACAAAATATTTTGTGATGGCTGAAGCAAGGATTTTCCGAAGTTCACGGAAATTCCTAGGTGAACACACAGTTGAAGAGTAAAGTCTCTGGCCTGTAATAGTTGACGCTGGGTGGTGGCAGAAAGGAGCCAGTCGTCCAGATACGGAAACACCTGGAATCCTTGGCGTCTCAAGTGAGACGCTACCACTGCCATGCATTTGGTGAAGACCCTGGGGCTGAGGTCAGACCAAAGGGCAGGGCTCGAATTGAAAGTGACTGGCCCCAGCCGAAGCGCAAATGATCTCTGGATGCCCTGGCCATTTTGATGTGGTAGTATGCATCCTCTAGATCTATTGAGCACATCCAGTCGTCCTTCTGTAAGAATGGAAGGATCGATTGAAGCGTGACCATTCGGAACTTTTCTCTCCTGACGAAGGTATTGAGGTAGCTTAGGTCCAGGATGGGCCTCCAGTCCCCTGTTTTCTTTGGAACTAAAAAGAACCTTGAGTAAGTCCCGAATCCTTGCTGGTCCGCTGGGACTGGTTGGATGACTCTTTCTTAGCAGCTTTGAAATCTCTATAGCTGCTGGCTCTCGCAGATGGGGCGGTACATCTGGGAGTCTTTTCTTTGGAATGGGATGGGATAGAAAGGGTATGTTGTAACCTCTGGTAACCACGCTTTTTACCCACTTGTCTGTTACATTTTGCCAGGCCTGAGGGTATAAAGCTAAGCGACCCCCGACTGCCTCCAGAGCAGGACAGTCGGGCCTCCTCTCAGGAGTGCTAGAAAGGTTTACCAGGGAGTGTATCCCTGTCACCTTGATGTTGCGGACCCCCTCTGCCGCCTGGGCGGCGTCTTCCACCTCTGCCCCCTCCTCTGCCTCTAGAGGGGGCATCTCCCTGTGTGCCTGAGAAAGCTCCTTGGGGTTTTCGAAACCACATTTTCCCACCACGTTGCCCTTTGGGGTACGGTCTGGTTGGGGTGGAAAACGGACTCGACAGCAGACAGAGTCTTTCCCTCCTGTTCACACCGGTAAGGGTCTCCTTTACTTTGGGGCCAAAGAGAGTGGCACCGTCAAATGGGGCGTTAGTAAAGGAAGACTTGAAGGCTTCCATAAAGGAACATAAGCGCATCCAGGATTGTCTGCGAAGAGCAATCGCTGAAGTTGCTGCCCTACTCGAACCTTCGCCGCGAGAAAATCAGCCTCATGGACGAGTTCACAATGGATGTAAGGGTATTAAGTTGTGCTGTCACTTTCTCGAGACAGCAGCATCTGTAGTACCCTGGAGGGTATCTCCCAACTCTTTGACTAGATCCCTCTGTAGACGTGTAAAATGGGTCAAATAGTTCAGGGATCGCATGGAAAAGGCCGCTGAACTAAAAATGCGCTTCCACCTATCCATCGTCCTAGAATCTTTATTAGGGGATGGACAGATGAGGAAGACTCTGACATCTCCTTTTTCGTGGCCGCTGCCACCACCATAGCCCACTGGAACTCCTTTTGTCAGGTAGGACTTGTCCTGAGGTGCCGTGATGTATTTATTGGGTTTCCTTGGGACTAGTTCCACTGTGTCAGGAGCCCCACGCCTTCGAGCAATTAGTTCCATTAATTCATCAAGGGCGGAGTGACCCAGGAGGAGGAAGGGCGAGCACCAAATGCCTTCAGCAAAACTGACTCATCCTCAGAAGGGGAAGGACTGCCAGTCACCTCTCTGTTTCAGGATCTCCAATATGTCCGAAAAAGAGACATCTTCTGAAGGTGACTTAGGGGACCCTTCTGACTCATCTAAGTCAGTATCAGATGTCAAGGATTCTTGTGGAGAATCCAAGTGTCTCCTCTTACACAATCTTTTCCTAGGGACTTCTTCGTGGGGAACATCCGAGGAAGAGGGGGCACCCTCCAGGGGTGGCTGAGACACTGGTGCCCGACGCTTGGATGTGGCCGTGGGTGCAGAGGAGGATAACGGCCCTTTATGGGGAGGAGAGGTTGCTTCGACTGATGTGGTTGTCTGGGTAGACAACACCTTCCTCATTAGGTCGAACGCCCCCGGGTCCCGCATCGAAGAATCTCCCGGTTCCGAGGAAATGGGAAGAATCCCCGACACAGGCACCGAAGGCATCGACCCCGAGGACGGAGCCGAATCGATCCGCGCCGAGGCCCCGAGGGGGAGAGTCGGAACCGAAACGTCGGTTCGACTCTCGGCCCCGGAACCAAGGACAGACCGTCGGCTCCGAGACTCCGGTATCGGGTCCGACGGAGTCGAGGTGAGAGGAACAGACCGAGAAAAAGACGGTTCTGGACCCGAGGGCTCCACAATCAGTAGATCAGCCTCTTCCGGCTCCAAAGACTGAACAGGTCTCGGAGGAGGAATGGATGGAGACACCGGGAGGCCTTCAAGTTTCGACACCAACTGGGTGGAAACCGAAATAAGTTTGGACAGGGCCGAATGCTCCAATAACTTCTGCACCACACGATCCACATCGATATCAGAGAGTTTGGAAGAAGAACGGGTCGAAGGAACCGAAGATGGAGCCGACCTCAATAAGGTCGAAGGAGGGAGCTCCATCACCGGTTCCAAGACTCGAGGCTCAGGAACCGATACCAGTTGAACACTCGGCCCCGAAGTCTGTGGAACCGGTGATCTAACCTTTGCAGAAGAGCTCGGAGCCGATGACTTGGGCTCCGACGTCTTCGATTCCTTAGAGGATTTTGATGCCTGGTCAGAAGCATCTAGAGCCTCCTGAAAAGAAGGTTTTAATAAACCTCTGTCCATTAGTTTCCTGCGCCTATCTGTCATGACCCTCCCACTAAAAGAGTGACAGATGGAACAGTCCTCTTGCAAGTGGAGAGGGCCAAGGCAGTAGACGCAGGAACTATGGTCGTCAGTCACTGACATTTTCTGGCCACACTGACAACGCTTAAATCCTGATTTTACCTTATCAGACATTATAGAAGTAAAAGACAAGTCCAGTAATGTAGTCAAATCCGAGAAAAAATTGTCAAATCCGCTATAAAAGTCAAATCCTATTAAATTTAAGAAGGGTTGTAGGCCCCGAAAAATTCTAACCGATAAAAAAGCTTAACGGTACCGAGAATTTAACCAGTCAACAACACAATCACACAGTATATCACTGAAATATCAAATATAATAAGAAAATCCAATAAAATATAACAAATAAAGTTATATCTTAGCTTTAGACGCTCGAGCTAGCTCCCAGCGATGCGAACGCAGCAGCGGCAAACTAGATCTGAGGTAAAGGCAGAGGGGGATTGTGGGTATTAGATTGTCTCTAGCTTCTTCTCGATGCAGAGCTTGCAAGAGGCCGGCACGGAGCCGAGGATCGGCTCCGAACCCATGCGTAAGAACAAACGGCGAGATTGAACACTATCACATCAGAGGTTAAAGATAGGCAAGCTTGCCTGCAGCTTTTCTGAGAGAGGCAAGGTGAAGAGAATTAATGTTAGACAACACAGTTTTAGTGTTTTAATAGGAATTTAGTTTCCTTTACCAAGATGTTTTTCAAGTAGAAAGTACCTAGCTACCAAGTCTGTTAAGGTATACAAGCCTAATGGTGCATCTCTTAATAAGGAGGGAGTGTTTGTAGGAGGGGGAAGAGAAGTGGTGATGGTTTGGATGGATGACAAGATAAGGAAGTGCTTATATGCCTCAGCTGATTTATAGACTAAAACTGTTATTTGTGGGGGTGGACAGGCTAGTAGTGTTGGTCTGTGAAGAATTCTCTCCCTCCATTGGAGGCCTTCATTGTTTTTTCTTAGTAATAGGGCCTTAGCAGAGCTGGTCACTATTCTGGCTTGTTTTCTAAGGGAGAGATGAAGCCGGGTGCAATTGGTTGTTTGGAACATTTTTCACACGTTCATAGGAGGTGACTAGGTTAATGGCCCTAGGGCCTTTACAAGCCTAACCGTGTAATAACCAGAGTACCTTTATTAACCATAGTTAGTTGTTAGAGCGATTCTATGATCGGCACAGACTGCCCCTGTCCATGAGAGACATAGGTGCCACCCCTCGGATGACTTTACAGTTACCCATCCAGTTGTCAAGGTTGCGCTTGAATAAAAGTGTGGCCCACTCCCATACCGAGAGTCAAACCTGGGCTGCCTGGGTGAAAAAACAAGAATCCTAACAGATAGACCACATGGGGCATTCCAATTTATCCATGCTTTATGCTTTCTCTTTAATAAGGTTCTTAATTTCATTTGTGATCCCACTGCATTTTGCCTTCCAAGACTCCTTAACAATGAAAAAAATGGATTTTAACAATTAATAAAACTTGTAAATTTATTCTGGAGGGGGAAAAAAAGAAATAGTTAACAACTTCATCCTGCTGAAGGAGGACAGCAAATGTTGACAATCTATGCTCTCTTCTCAAGTTAATTTTTGATGGGGGTAAGCCTTTCTGTACCCCCCACTCCTATTTATACATACTAACTTGCATGTTTGTAAAATCTCAAGAGAAAAGGAAACACTCAAACACAGCAATGTTAGACATCACATATGCAACTCCACATTTTTACGCATTCAGTCTCACTACTCCCGGACTCAAATCTACAAGCCTTGGAATTTAAAACCGTTACTAGATGGGAGAACACTCTGCTGGAGAAGCATGCTGATTAAAAGATAAGGATGAAACTTGCAACTACCTTATTACATATTCTTGTGAGCGGATTACACATTCTTGGGAGGAGTGTTGGCTCAGATTCCAGACATCTGAATCTGAAAATGAAGTGGAAGAAATGGCAGAGAAAAGGGAACAAATTTTCCTTCTCACAATGAGGTTTATCTTCTTCTGGAGATGGTATTCACATTGTAAGAGCAGTGTATTTTATCACCCATGCGGAAAGGCTTTGAACCTGTACTGCAGCACTCAAAGTTAAGATTATGCTTAAAATAGAACAAGCAATGTAAAGGGATTTTTTTTTTAACAGGAACTTCTCAACTAACAGAAACTACACAAATTGGCAAGGGTAGGAAAGCAGACGCTTTAAAATCCAACAGTTACAGTAGACCAGAATCAAAGCTTCAAGAAACATATGACAGTGTTAAAGGGTGAAGGATTAACTGCAAATAAAAAACTTCCCAGTCGCCATAAAGCTTGCAATTACTTTTCAGCAACGGATACGAGTTTTGTCCTAGAGATGAAAATGGCAGTCATAGGGGAGTAGTCTCTATAGCAATGATTATAAGAAGCTTGCCAGAATAAACGATTATGAAGCGAATATGGTAGACTGCCAATAAATATGGTCAATGGTACTCATTACCACATCAGTCTTTTTTGTACCTCAAGTCAAGAATGGCTTTGGCCTAGCCTTCTCTTTACAGCCCAGGACACAGTGTAAAGAGCAATACTTCTTAATTTTCCACAAATTTTTCTTTAAATCCCTTTACTTTCCTCACAAATTTTCCCCTTCACTCCTTTGCTGTTTTAAGAGTATAACAGTACAGGAAACAGAATTTCCTATCTTTAGATTAGAAGTTCATTTTATCTGCATTTCTGCCTACCTTAAGAATTTTCTGCAGGTTCTATGATTTCATGTCTTCTACACAGATGATTAACAACACAACAGACATCAAAAGAATTAGTGTAAAACTGCTTTTCCTTTCCACCTATCTTTGTTAACACAATTCAAAAATGTGTTACTTTAAGAATTTAGTTCTCCTACTTCAAGTACTAAATATGAATTTTAAAACAATGCAGGTTTGTTACCCAACTGGTTAAGACAAAATGATAAAAAAAATTGCCAAAGACTTACAGTGATAACTGGTAACCTCATAATACTTAGGCTTTGGGGAACAAAAAAGATAAGCACAAATTTGTCACTGGTGATGTTTCCAAATTACACTGCATCGATTCCATTAAAACGTCACATAAATACCATCTTCCAGTTTTTGTTTCTTACAAAAAGCACAGAGTGCACGCAACAATCATATCATTATATACCACTGCATGACTAATGGACAAAAAACTAATACAGGCTCAGAGTGGTACAATGTGCCTGGTTAGATAATATAAGAGCCATCTCAGAGACACTAATGCAAGCCTTGGATATGCTATAAACCAAATAATGAACATTAAAAACAAATACTAAATGACACACAAGTTTTTCTTCTCCCTTATGGAAAATTGCTTCATAAGAATTTACAGTAAATTGTCGCGGACACACCCATACTCTTGAATGGAAAGAAATCAAATGATAACTGCACAACATTCTTACTTCCCCCTTCCAATCTACCAAGGTTGCTTACTACTGATGAGCACAAACACATTTAAGACCAGAAAAAAAATACATATCCTGATTCTTAATGCATTACATTGCAAACAATCTATACCTCATATGAAAACTGGCTTTCTGGCTTTACAAAGTTGCGCCAACTTCTGCAGTATCTATTTTTGCTCTAAAAGAATTGCTGCTAACAAAAATACACAAGGCACCTGTATGGCTCAGAACATCAGGTCACTACATAACCCCTTCAGAGAAGGCACACACACACACACACACACACACACACACACACACACACACACACACACACACACACACACACACACACACACAGTCATGACACAATCATTTCAATGAAAGGAATAGCATGCTTATAATTCTGCAATGGTACACAAGCATTGTGTGTTATGTTAACCTTGTAACTGTGGGAAAAAGTACAGTTGTGTGCACTTACCATAAATGTAGATGTTAGAGTGTATTCGCTGCTGCACTCATTACATTTGGGGTAATCTGCTGGCAGGTTGCCCTCAGTCGGCCTGATTAACAAAGTCTTGGGTCTTGCGTCCGTTGCTGTCCCTTCTTCCATGCCGTCAGGGGTATAAAACATGCAGCAGACGCCATTACATCAGTTTTTCTTGCCCCATATGTCAGGTACCCCCCAAATGGGGAGCAAATAAACTTAAAAACACAAAAGTATACCTCCAACCAAAAGCAAATACACCAAAAAGGCTTTTAAGCATAGTAAAGGAAAGTAGAGGTATAGCCAGAGAAAACTAGGGGGCTGGCGGGAGGGTAACCAGGACTGCAACAGTGAATGCACTCTAATATCTACATTTATGGTAAGTGTACACAACTGTACTATATTCTTAGTGTTTCACTGTTGCAGTCATTACATTTGGGTAGATTCCCAAAGCTATGGTTGGGAGGAGGAGTTTTTACAGCATTAGGGCCAGCTATAAGGCCCTGCAAGACAGCAGTGGCAAAGCCAGCTCTGGATTTAGAGAAAATTGGTAAATGACAAAGCTTGGTGAAAGTATGAACAGAACTCCAGGTAGCAGCTTCTAGGATATCCCTGGTAGGAACACCTCTGAGAAAGGCTGCAGAAGTAGATGCAGCCCTGGTGGAGTGAGATCTGATCCCCTGGGGGATAGGATTTCCATGGTGCTTATAGCAGAAATTAATGCAATGGCGTATCCATTTAGAAATGTTTCGTTTTGAAATAGCCTTCTCCTCTGCCCCTGCAGCAAATGCTACCAGAAATTGTTCAGATTTTCTTCGAGATTTAGTCCTGTCCAAGTAGAATCTAAGTTGTCTGTGCACATTCAAGGATTGCAGAATCCGCTCCCCTTTGTTCTGTGGATTGGGAAAGAACATTGGCAAATAAATGGACAGATTAAGAGCCACACTGGAAACCACCTTGGGCATGACGGATGGATTGCTCCTGAGAGATACCCTGTTCGCATGAAAGATGATGAAAGGCTCCACTGCCATAAGGGCCTGTAATTCAGATATCCTTCTAGTCGAAGTGATTGCTAAAAGGAAGGCTGTTTTCCAAGAAAGAAATTTTAAGTCTGCAGTAGCAACTGGCTCGAAAGGAAGTAGAGTGAGCTTCTCCAAAACAAAGTTAAGGTCCCAGGCAGGGGGTAGGAGCTCTCCTGGGTGGTCCTCAAGTTCTTTGCCCCTCTGAGATACTGCTTGAGCAGAGGATGAGAGAAGAGGGGTGGTTCTGTGTTATAGTGAGCTGAAATAGCTGAGGCATGGATGTTAATGGAGGAAAAAGACAGGCCCTTGTGAAGCATCTCAGTTAAGTATCGCAAAATCTGAGGTAAATTGGTCGCTGCTGTGCTCATCCCTAAAGATTGGTTCCAGGCACAGAATATTTTCCATTTGTCAGCATAAGATATTCTAGTACTAGGTCTTCTCGCCTCCAAGATGCCATCCATCACAGGTTTGCTGTGGGATGATGAGGGTGAATTTAAGTGATCAGCCAGGCTGCAAGGTTCAATGTTGGAAGCTGAGGATGCAGAATTTGGTTCTCCTGCTGAGACAGCAGGGGAGGGGTCTGAGGCAGGTGCTATGGAGATATCTGAGACGCACTGGGCAGGAGGGGGTACCACTGTTGGCGCGGCCAGTCTGGGGCAATCAAAATCAACCTTGGTTTGTCCTGTTTGACTTTTAGTAGAACTTTGGAGAGCAGAGGCAGAGGGGGAAAGGCATAGACTGATAGGTTTTTCCAGATGAAGGACAGAGCATCTGCTTTCCAGGCTTATTTGTGGGGAGTCCTTGTGCAAAACTTGTCCAACTGGTAGCTCTGGTGGGAGGCAAATAGATCTATGTCTGGGCTCCCCCATTCGCTTGTCAACATGTTGAAAATCCGTGTTTCCAGTTTCCACTTGTGTGGGTACATGAGGTTTCTGCTTAGTCCGTCTGTCAGTGTATTCAATTTTCCTGGCAGGAATTGAGCTTGTAGGTGCACTTGGTAGGTCAAGGCTGTGTTCCACAATGCAACGGCTAGTCTGCAGAGGGGGTAGGAATGTGTACCCCCCCCCCCCGCTTATTTATGTACCACATAACCATGGTGATATCCGTCTTTACCATTAGTTGTCCTGGAAGAATGTAGTCCTTGAAGGCTGTCAGAGCATTCTGTACAGCTAACATTTCTTTTTGATTGACATGTAGGTGCATTTGATTTGCCCTGAATGCACTTCCCTGCCAGGTGAGCCCCCATGCATAGTCTGATGCATCTGTAGTCAGGGTTTGGGCGGCAGGGAGTAGTGTGAATGGTAGTCCCTTGTTTTGGTGGCAGGCCTCTGCCCACCATAGGAACTCCAGGCGTAGGCAAGGTATGACAGGGATCATTATTTTCAGGCTGCGACAATGTTGACTCCATAGATTTTTTAGACACCACTGTAGTTTCCTCATATGCAGTCTTGCATATGGAATTTGTAGAATGCAGGAGGCCATGAACCCCAAGGCTTGCAGTATTTGTCTTGCAGATAGCAGGGTTTTTGTACTTGTTTGAAATAAGTTATCAAATGAATTTGCTTCTCTGACGTGAGGAAAGCCATCTGGGCAGTTGTATTCAAGCTTGCACTCAGAAATGTAATCTGTTGACAGGGTACCAGTTGTGATTTCTTTTCGTTTATGGTGTACCCCAGACAAGTGAGAACCCTTTTTAAAATGCCAGATGATTTAGAAGTATGCCCTGGTTTTCTGCCTGAATTAGACAATCGTCCAGGTATGGATATATCTGAACATTTCTTTGCCTGCAAAATGCAATAACTGGAGCCAGGCACTTTGTGAACACCCTGGGTGCAGTAGACAAGCCAAAGGGCAGTGCAGAGAACTGATAATGCAAGTAGCCTGCTTTGAAGTGTAGGTATCTTCTGCAAGATTCCCTGATAGGGATGTGCAGGTATGCTTCTTTTAAATCTAGAGAGTTGCCAACCAGGCATCTTTGCCTAGCATAGGAAGTAACTGGTGAAGAGTCAGCATCTTGAATTTTGCAATCTCCAGAAAGGTGTTTAGAGTAGACAGGTCCAGGATTGGACGCCATGATTTGTCTTTTCTGGGTATCAGAAAAAGCCTGGAATAGACACCTTGTCCCTTTTCCTCTTCTGGTACTGACTGAATAGTCCCCATGCTTAAGAGGGGAAGTACTTGTTTTTGAGCCTCTGCCTACTGATTTGGGGGTAGGTCTGGCCACCTGTTTGGTGTTGGCAATGTGTGGAAATGAAATCTGTATCCCTGGGTCACTATATTTAAAATCCATTTGTCCTGGGTTATGAGTTCCCACTTCTTTGCATGAAGAGCAATCTTTCCCCCCAAAGGGGCAGTTAAAAGATAAGTGCTTGGTAATTTTAAAAGGAAGTCACTGAGACTGTTTACCATAGGGGGGGTCTCTTGTTATTTCCAGATTTGAAGTGGAGGCCCCCACTACTTAGTTCTGAGAGTCCCCTGGGACTGAAACCTGGGGTTTTTGCTGTGTCTGGGTTTGGCTTGAGAGGATCTGGAAGGGGCTGGAAAGGACCAATTTTTAGGAGGCCAGTGCCTACTAAATCTTGGAGGTTAAGAAATCTTTAACAGTTTGTATAGATTTAGCTTTATCGTCCATCTTTTTCATAGGTTCATAGATAGGTACTAGGCTATCGACCCAAGGGCCTATGCAAGCCTAGCCAACAAGGTTCGCTGGCTTATGCCACCTAAGAAAGTTATTTTCCTGTGCCACTGTCAAGCAGAGACACAGAAGTGATCCCCGGGATGTATTTCCTATTTCCCATCCACTCATCAAGATTTTTCTTGAAGAGTGCTAATGAAAAACTTTGCTTGACATAGATGGGTAGCCTGTTCCAGAGTATGGGAAGTCTCTGGGATAGGAATCTATCCCTCCGGCATGTCCTGTTTATTGTGGTGACAAGGTTTAGGTCCCTAGAGCGTGTAGCTCGGAGGGACTGGGATTTCTTTAGGTGTAGCATGTCCAACAGCTCTGGGTTTGACATAGCTTTACATGTTAGGCAGAGATCACCTCTGAGTAAGCGATATGCTACGAAGTAAAGCTGGAGGTTTTTGAGGCGGTCAGTGTAGGGCATTTGTTTGAGTCCAGTAATCCTCTTTGTGAGGTACTTCTGTGGCCTTTCCAGCTGCTGCAGATGTCTTGTGAGGTACATTCCAAAAGGGGCGCTGTACTCTATAGTGGGTCTAATGAGTGTCGAGTAGAGGGGAATGATTACCTCTTTTTTCCTGGATGAGAACCCTTTTATGATGAGGTGTGCCACGTAGAAGGACTTCCTGACTACTGTGGCGATGTGACTATCAAAGGAGAGACTACTGTCCACCTGGGTCCCAAGGTCTCTTATCACGCATTCGGTGTTAAGTAGATTGCTGCCTATGTGGTAGTTCATGGGTACAGAGTTTTTACCAAAGGGGATGACACTGCACTTTTTGGCATTGAGCTTGAGGCCATGGCTCTGACACCAGGCATCTGTCTCAGAGAGGCCCTTCTGTAGGATGTTCACATCATTTGGGGACTTGACTATGGCTCCTAGTTTGCAGTCATCTGCGAACTTCGTTAGCCAGAGGCCGTCTGTGTTAGCCTGTACTTCAGAGAAGTAGATACCAAACAGGAGTGGTCCCAGGACGGAACCCTGTGGTACTCCACTCATCACTGGTTTGAGGTCAGATTTGGAGTCTGCAACTTTTACAGTGTGGGTTCTGTCAGTGAGCCAGTTGGCAACCCATCTTGTGACATAGGGATTTATGCCTAGTTTATTGAGTTTAGCTATAATTCCAGAATGGGGGCACAGTAGATAAGCCAAAGGGCAGTGCAGAGAATTGGTAGTGCATTGAGCCAGCTATGAATCTGAGGTATCCTCTGCAAGATTGTCTGATTGATATATGCAGGTATGCCTCTTTTAAGTCCAAAGTTACAAGTCAAGTCTTCTTGCCCAGCATGGGCAGAAGCTGCTGTAGAGTTAACATTTTGAATTTTGGAACGTCCAGAAATGTGTTTAGAACAGACAGGTCCAGTATTGGTCTCCAGGTTTTGTCCTTTCTGGGGACTAAGAAAAGTCTTGAGTAAAATCCTTGTCCTGCTCTTGCTGTGGTACTTGCTGAATGGCCATCATTTGCATAAGGCTCTAAACTTATTCTTGTGCCTCTGCCCATTGATTGTGTGGCAGGTTTGGCATACCTTTTGTCTTTGGCAGGGTGTGAAAGTGGAACCTGTAGCCCTGGGACACTATATTCAATACCCATTTGTCCTGGGTGATCATGTGCCAATTTTGAGAGAAAAGTGCTAGTTTTCCCCCTAAGGGGGCTGCAAGAAGATAAGTGCTTGGTGCTGGCAGAGGCAAGTCATTGGGACTGTTTCCTGTATGGCTGTGCTTTGTCTTCTCCAGTTTTGGAGGTAGAAGCACCCCCCACTGCTTTGGCCTGTATGAGCCCTGTGGCTGGGATCTGCCTCTGGGATGTCTGTATCTGCCTCTTTGTGGCCTGTCCGACACTGTAAAGGAGCAATTCTTTGTAGGCCAGTTCCTGCTAAATTTTGGTGGCTGCACCTGTAAGAAATCCTTTACTGTTTGCATAGATTTCACTTTGTCCTCCATTTTCTTCAAAACCTCCTCTGCTTTAACACCAAATAAAGTATCATGCTGTAAAGGAGCAGCTAATAATTTTGCTTTAACATGATCAGGCAGATTTTGTTCCTTTAACCAAGCGTGCCTCCTAATGACAGGACCCGTAACTGTGGCCCTGCAGGAGGCCTCCAGAGAGTCAAAACCACATTGCAATGTATGCTTTCCCACTTGTTCAGTTACATGCAATAAATCCTGTATTTCCTTATTTTCTGTACAACCAGAATTAGTCAACATTTTCTGTTTTAACAGAGACATTAAGTATTGGTGATATTTAATCATATGAAATTGACAATTTAAAGCCCTCACAGCCAAAGTAGCAGAAGTGTAAACCTTTTTTTCCCATCTGTCTAGTGCCCTTGAGTCCCTGTCAGAAGGGACAGTGTTTTTAGCAGTAGCTGCCTTAACCCTCTTTGGACCCTGGGAAATAGTTTCTGGGTCAGCAGAAGGGGTTTTTATAAAGAAATTTATGAGAATCAGGAACCCTGTAATATCTGTCTGGCTTAACAGGAGCTGGAGGTAAGGAATCTGGAGAAAAGCCGGACTCTGAGAATACATCATCTACAATGTCCAGCACAGGGGGAATAGCAAGAGGCCTGTGCTAACGAAGTAAAAGAAAATCTCTGAGCCTTTTCTTTGATTCGGAGTAATCTTGGCTCTCCCAGTGGAAGTGCCCCCTCATGGAATGCAGGGTTTCCCCAAAAAAATAAATCCTCAGGAGAAGAGGCTGAAGGAATGGATTCTTCAGCATCAGAATCCTCATAGGGAGGAAGAGAGTATTCCTGTACAGAACAGGAGTCAGAGGAAATGGAAAACTGATCTGAAGAGTCATAGTCTGTCTCTTGCCTAGGCCTTTTGTTAGGAGGGTGATGGGAACCCCTGATCAAGGTAATAAGGTCTTGGGCCATTTTGAGCATCTGTTTTGTTGGCATGGAAATCTGTTCTGAAGAATGCTGTACTTGTTTCTTTGTCTTTAAAGCTGCTGTAGTCTTTGCTTTTGAAGCTGAAGTAGGCTTTACATGTAACTGTGTAGGTCTGAAAACACTCTCAGAAGCCGATGCCTGCTCAGCGGCTCCAGACCCATCTGAGGGAAAGATTTCCAAGTGTCCAATACCTTGAGTATCCAGAGGCTTAGCTGGCTCCACATGGGAGTAGTCAGCGGTCTGTGGCTCTGAGGTAGTAGGTGTCAGGGGCTGCGAAGGCACCTCACTGAGAACCGGCGACTGGCTTAGCGGAAGCCTCGTTGTCTGTTTTGGATCTCGGATGCCTGTCTTTCTCTTTTTCCTTGTGTTTTTTTAGAAACTCCCGTCGGTTGTTCCGACAGCATTATGTAATTGAATTTTCGGCCAAAGTAATGATAAGCAAAATCAAAGTGATGCTTAATAGTGCGTTTGTTGAATCTAGCACAAAAACGACAGCTAGCCACGTTATGATCAGGGCCTAGGCAAGGAATACAGTAAGAGTGATAATCCTTGAGGTATTTGCTTCCCACAAGGAATACAATTGTTAACTTTTTCTGACATTGGTCTGGAGCAAGAAAAAAGTTTCCCCAACGGGGTACTTAGCTTTAATGAAGACTTCGGATCTGAAATTCGTCTGTGAAAATCTCAGGAGTTGGCCGACCGGCACTTGCGAACTGCTTTTGCTTTGGGCACCGCGCGGCAAGAAAGACTGAAGAAAATGGCATTGGCTAAGTCTTTTATACCCCTGGCACACTGACGTCAGGGAAGAGGCGACAGCAACCGACACCGACCTAGACTTTGGAATTCTGGCCGACCGCGGGTCGCCTGCCAGCAGAATAACCCAACAGTAATGACTGCAACAGTGAAACATGATGAACATCAGGCAACTCAATGACTTGATTGATGTTAATCTCTGAACATACTTTAGGCAAAAAGGATGGGTTTGTCCTGAGAGATACTCTGTCAGCATGAAAGAGCATATAAGGAGGCTTGATGGATAGGTCTTGGAGCTCTGACACTCTGCGGGCTGAAGTGATGGCTACTAGGAAGATAGTTTTCCACAAGAGAAATTTTAGCTCACAAGATGATACAAGCTCAAAGGGAGGAAGAATGATACGAGATAACATAAAATTCAAATTCCAGGGAGAATAAGGAGTCTTCATTGGAGGCCTCATGTGAAAGGAACCTTTTAGAAAAGCTTTAGACAATTGGTGAGCCATAACATTCAATCCATCAATCCCTAGATGGAAATTAGATATAGCAGCTAGTTGCACCCGCACCGTAGCAGCCGCTGCTCCTTTGTTGAAAATTATTGTCAAGAATTGTAAAATAGAAGACAATGGTGCTTGGTAAGGGTCAATATTATGGTAGGAAGCCCAAATGGAAAATCTCTTCCACTTACTATGATACAACTTTCTAGTGGAAGGCTTATGGGAAGCCAACAAAATTTGACTAGTGTATTGGGAAAGATTATAAAGCCTGGCTATGCGGGGAATTGGAGCAGCCAAGCAGTTAGCTTCAGTGTCTGCAATGAAGGATGGAGATCCCCTGACGGATGTGTCAATAAGTCCGGAACTGGGTCCAAGATCTATGGGTCTTCCAGAATGTGATGGTAAAGAAACAGAAACCAAATCTGCCAAAGTCAATGAGGGGCTATAATGATTGTCCATCCCAGCGACTTTGCTTTCTGTAAAAATCTGGGTATCACAGGAATTGGGGGAAATGCGTAGAGGAGACCAGGGGGCCAATTGTTGACAAGAGCATCCCTCGGGGACTGACCTGGTGGGGGAATCAGGGCAAAATAGCTTCTGCATTTGTTGTTGATATGACTGGCAAATAGGTCGCAGGAAGGCTGGCCCCATTTGCGGAAAATCCTGTCCACAATCTCTTGTTTGAGGGACGATTCGTGGGACAATATAATTGCTCTGCTCAGTTTGTCCACTATGACGTTGGATTTGCCCGGGATGTGCGTTGCTAACAGAAAGCGCTGGGATGACACTGCCCACTGCCATACTCTGAGGGCTTCTCGGCAAAGGGGGCTTCTCGGCAAAGGGGGTAAGACTTGGTCCCGCCTTGCTTGTTCAGGTACCAGACTGCTGACATGTCTGACTGTAATGCAACTGTCCCTAGAGGAAGAGAGTCCTGAAAGTATTGCAACGCTAGAAGTACTGCTCAGGACATTGATATGCAGATGTGATTCTTGATCTGTCCATGTGCCTTGGGCAGTCTTTCCCTGAAAATGCCCCCCCCCTCCACCCCATCAAGGAAGCGTCCGTGGTCACAGTGGCAACTGAAGCGGGTAGAATGAAGGGACGTCCTATTGTGACATGAACAGACGTCAACCACCACTGAAGATCCTTCTTGCAAGAATTCGTTATCAGGATTGTGTGATTCATTGGAAGTTCTTGGTAAGACCATTGCGTGAATAGGAGCCATTGAAGAATCCTCATATGCATCCTTGCTAACGGGGTTGCCAAGATTGCTGCTGCCATCAATCCTAGTACTTTCAATACCTCTGCAGCTGGTGCTCTGTTCTTTTATACCAAGGATGTGATGTGTTGGCAAAGAATACAAACCCTTTCTGGTGGAAGACAGAGTGGTGGATGACATGTCTAATTCTGTCCCTATAAAAACGATATGCTGCGATGGCAACAAGGCAGACTTTTCAAAGTTGACTGTAATGCCTAGCCGATTGCAGAGTGTCAGAGTAGCCTCTCTCGCTTGAAGAAGTTGATGCCTGATGGTGGAGGTAAGGAGCCAATTGTCCAAGTACGGAAACACCTGGAATCCTAGACGCCTCAGGTGAGCCGTGACTACTGCCTTGCAATCTGTGAACACTTTGGGGGCTGTAGTGAGACCAAAGGGCAGAGCTCAGAATTGATAATGATTGGCTCCCAGCCGGAAACGTAGGTAATCCCTGGATGGTCTGGCCATCTTTATGTGGTAGTACGCATCCTTGAGATCGATCAAGCACATCCAATTGCCTTTCCCTAAAAAGGGAAATATGGACTGTAGCGTGACCAATTGGAACTTCTCTTTCCTCACAAATTGGTTGAGTCTGCAGAGATCCAAAATGGGTCTCCAGTCCCCTGTTTGGTCTGCCGGGACTGGCTGGATGACTTTTTTCTAGCAATCAGCGTACCTCTATTGTTGCTTGTTCCCTGTGACGGGGTGGAACGTCTGGGATTTTTTTGACGGGAAGGGGCTGGGTGGAGAACGGTATGAAATACCCTCTGGAAATGATACTTTGTACCCAACTGTCATTTGTTATAACTAGCCAGGCTTCTGGGTACAATGACAAGCAACCCTTGACTGTCTCCAGAGTAGGACAGCCGGGCCTCCCTTCAGGAGCGCTGGTAGGACTGACCAGAGAAGTGATCTCTGTCACCCTGGTGTTGCGGACCCACTCTGCTGCGAGGGCGGCGTCTTCCATTGTAATCTCCTCCTCTGCCTCTGGAGGGGGCTCTTCACATGCGTCTTGACAGGCTCCTTGGGATTTCCAGAACCACATCTTTCATCCCCTCTGACATTTAGGAAAGGGTCGAGTGGGGGTGGAAAAACAGACTCCGATGGCAGACAGAGTCTTTCCTTCTTGCTCACACCTGGTGAAAGTCTCCTTCACCTTTGGCCCAAACAAGGATGAGCCGTCAAATGGGGTATTCGTAAAGGAAGACTTGAAGGGTTCCACAAAGGAACAGAGTCGCATCCAGGCATGCCTAAGAAGAGCAATTCCTGTACCTGCAGCTCTACTCGAACCATCAGCTATGTAAGATACGAGACGCATGGACGAGTTAACTATTGAATTAAGGGTAGCAAGCTGGGTAGCAACTTTGTCGGATACACTCTTAGCTACAGCACCCTGAAGAGCATCTCCCAACTCCTTAAGGAGATCTCTCTGCAGTCTGGTAAAATGGGTCCAGTAGTTCCGTGATCTGAGTGAGAAAGTTGCTGAACTAAACATGCGTTTCCCATATCTATCCATGATCCTATATTCTCTGTTAGGAGGACGGATAGACGAGGAAGTCTCAGACATTTCTTTTTTGGTGGCTGCCGCCACCACCATGGCATCAACAGGGACTCCCTTGTCAAAAAGGACTTATCTATGGGGGCATAAATATACTTATTAGGCCTCCTAGAGACAGGTTCCATAGATTCTGGTGACTCCCACACCCTACGAGAGACCAGATCCATAAGCTCATCGTAGGGCGGAGACACCCAAGAGCTGGAAGGTTGAGACCAGAACACCTTCAGGAGAACTGACTCGTCTTCAGTAGGGCTCTTGGACTGCCAATCACCCCTCTGCCTAAGAATTTCAAGAATCTCCACAAAGGAGATGTCCTCAGAGGGGGATCTAGGGGACCCTTCTGATTCATCCAATTCAGTGTCTGATGTTAAAGACTCCTGTGGGGAGTCCAAATGCCTCCTCTTGCATAATCTCTTCCTGGGAACTTCTTCAGGGGGAGCCTCTGGAGAGGTCTCAGAAGAGCAGGGAGCGCCCTGTGGGGCTACCTGAGGCTCTGGTCTCTACGCTTGGAATGACTGGAGGAAAGAGAAACTGACACAGGGACTTTAGGGGAGGAACAGGCCAGACCTGGAGATGAGGAAGTCTTAGGAGACAACACTCGCCTCATGGCTTCGAATGCACCACTGCTCCAATGAGGAGTCAACAGATCAGGAGGAGCATCGATTCCCTCCCGCACCAAAGCCGTGGGCTTCAAGCCTGAGGTAGGAGCCGAGCTCACCCGAGTCGAAGTCCAGAGAGGAAGAGTCGGCACAGACAAATCTGTGTGACTATCCTCCCCGGACCCGACTGGAGACTGCCAGCAACTAGAGTCCCCGGTCGGCGCCGAGGACGTCCGAGCAGATGGACACTGGAACAGGTGTCGGCTCCAAGGGATCCACAATCAGGTTGGCCTCCTCCGGCTCCGAAGGTCCAATATGGCTCGGAGGAGGAGCAGACAATTCAGGAGTAATGGTCTTTGGCTCCGACGGTAGGGTCTGAACAGACAGCAATTTAGCTAGGCCTGGTGCCCTTAAGAGCTTCTGAACCAGCCGGTCCATATCCAGATCGGACAGGCTGACCTAAGACCTGGAGGAGTGAATAGATGGAGCCGACTGGAGAAGTAGAGAGGGAGGCTTTTCGGCAAACGGTTCCAAAGCAGTGTCCCGGGTCCGAAAAGAACAGACTGTCAGCTCCGAAGCCAGTGGAGCAGAAGTCACAACGCTTTCCAACTTTTTCCCTTTTTTTTCCCCTGGATTCTGAGTAAGATTTGGATGATTTTCTGGCCCCATCCTGGTCAGACAATGCCTCTGAGAAAGGGTGTTTAATAATACCCCTCACCCAAACAGTACACACACTGCACATGGGCACCCGTAACGGACATCTTTTGTCCGCAGTCTGGGCACTTTTTGAACCCAGACTTAGGATGCGTTTCCCTTTCTTCAGACATAGCAACTAATTTCCTGAAAAAAATTCACAAGATGAAAAAACACTATTTAACTATATAAGAATAGTTTAACTTCGAAATGAGTAATCTAATTCAGTACAAACAGCAATGCAAAAACTCAGCACAAAAAGCCCAAAAGGCTACTAGTAAAGTACAGTTTTGTACCTACCATAAATGTAGATGTTCGAGTGCTAATACAGCTGCAGTAATAACATATGGGTTCTCTGCCGTCAGGCGGTCCCTCGGTCGGCCGAATTCCAAAGTCTTGGTCTGGCGTCGGTTGTTGTCGCTTCTTTTCCTGATGTCAGAGAGGCAGGAGTATACAAGACACAGCCGACGCCATTTTCTTCAGTATTTCTTGCCCCAGATGTCAGGTGCCCCCAGTAGGAAGGCAATACATAAATTATATTTATATACATGCAATGCAATGTAATCAAAAAACAGTAGTTGCAAGCAAATATACCATAGAAGGATAACCCAAACAGTTTGTATGAAGAGGGGTTAGGTCCTAAACCTTTACCAAGAGGGGAAGGAGGGAGGGAAATCTGTACTGCAGCTGTATTAGCACTCGAACATCTACATTTATGGTAGGTACAAAACTGTACTATGTTCATCATGCATACAGCTGCAGTAATAACATATGGGTAGAATCCCAAAGCTACGCAGGGTGGTAGGCACTAGGTAAAACTGGGATGAGCCAGAATGCCCTGCAACACAGCAGTAGCAAAGCCTGCTCTGGTTTTGGAATATAAAGGCAGGTGGTAGTGTCTTGTGAAGGTATGTACAGAACTCCAAGTGGCTGCCTCCAAAATATCTTTGGTAGGAACTCCTCTGAGGAAGGCTGTAGAGGTAGCTGTGGCCCTGGTGGAGTGGGATCTGATGCCCGTAGGGACAGATTTTCCATGATAGGAGTAACAAAACTGTATGCAGTGGCCTATCCATTTTGAAATTGTCTGTTTGGTCACTGGCTTCCCTTGAGCTCCTACAGCATAGGACACAAAAGTTGTTCTGATTTCCTAAAAGGCTTTGTTCTATCCAAATAATAACGTAGCTGTCTATTGATGTCTAAAGAGTGTAGCAGCCTTTCCCCTTTGTTTTGAGGATTGGGGTAAAAGGTAGGCAAGTGTATGGCTTGATTTAAAGTTACCCTGGATACCACTTTAGGCATAAATGATGGGTTGGTTCGAAGGGAAACCTTGTCCTGATGGAAGATGAGAAAGGGCTGCACAGCCATGAGGGCTTGTAGTTCCGAAACCCTACGAGCTGAGGTAATGGCCAGAAGGAAGGCTGTTTTCCAGGACAAATGTTGCAAATCTGTTGAGGCAGCTGGTTCAAAGGGAGGCAATGTTAATTTTTCTAGAATATAATTAAGATCCCAGGCTGGCACTGGTCGTTTCCCTGGTGGTCTTATATTCTTAGCCCCTCTGAGGAACTGTCTTAAGAGTGGGTGAGAGAATAAGGGTGGATCCATGTTGAATTCTGCAGAAATGGCTGAGGCATGGATTTTTATGGAGGAAAATGAAAGTCCACTGTTCAGCAGCTCAGCTAGATACTGTAATACCTGTGGCAAATTTAGTTTTGTAGGGTCCTGGCCTTTTTTCTCATTCCAAGAGCAAAACCGTTTCCATTTTGCTGAGTAAGCCTTTCTAGTAGATGGCCGTCTGGCCTCCAAAATGACATCCTGTAACACTTTGGGGAGTAAGGTCTGTTGAGGTGTTAAGGAATTTTCCATGCAGCGAGATTGAGTGTTTTCAGCTGACTGTGAAGAGTTTTGTAGTTGTGCTGAGTCAGCAGAAGAGGCATTAGGGGTAGGGACCAGGGAGGAGTGTGTGTTAGGCTCCTCAGGAGTGGGTACCAGTGTTGTCTTGGCCAGTCTGGAGCAATCAGTATCATCTTTGGTCTCTCTGTTCTTGCTTTCAAGAGCACCTTGGGCAGAAGGGGCAGAGGTGGGAAAGTGTAAACTGTCCATGCTACCCAACTGAATGAAAGGGCGTCCACTCTCCAGGCCTTTGGATGAGAGGTCCTTGAACAAAACTTTTCCAATTGATGATTCCTGTGGGAGGCGAAGAGATCTATGTCTGGCCTCCCCCACGCTTGGATGATCTCTGTAAAATCTTGAGGATGCAATCTCCATTCGTGTGGATCTGTCATATTTCTGCTTAGATTGTCTGCCAGCGTGTTTTCCAAACCTGGCAAGTACTGTGCTTGAAGTTCGATTTGCCATTCCAGAGCCAAGTTCCAAAGTGTCATGGCTAGTCTGCACAGGGGGTATGAATGTGTTCCTCCTTGTTTGTTTATGTACCACATAACTGTGGTGTTGTCTGTTCTTATCAATAATTGTCCTGGATGCAGGAGGTCCTTGAAAGCTGTAATTGCATTTATTACTGCTGGCATTTCTTTTTGATTGATGTGAAGGTGCTTTTCCTTTTGGGACCATTTGCCCTGAATGCACCTGTCTGTCATGTGCGCCCCCCAGGCGTAATCTGAGGCGTCTGTTGTGATGACTTGATTTGCTTGAGGCTTGCAGAATGGGAGACCTGTGTTTGTTTGACATGCTTGAGCCCACCATAGAAATTCCTTTTGCAAACATGGAATTATTGGTATTATTGTTTCCAAACTGTGGCTGTGCTGAGACCATAGATTTTTTTAGGTACCATTGAAGTTTCCTCATATGCAACTTTGCACATGGGATTAAAAGAATGCAAGATGCCATGAAGCCCAGAGCCTGCAGGATTTTCCTTGCAGTAAGCCTGGTACAATTTGCTAGCATTTTGAAGTACTGAGTTAGTTGCCTCTGCTTTTCTGGCGTAAGATAGGCCATCTGGGTGTTTGTGTCCAAGTTGGCACCCAGGAAAGTTGATTTCTGAACTGGTGTTAGCCTGGATTTCTCTTTGTTGATTGTGTATCCCAGAGCATTCAGTAACCGTGTTGCATAAGCCAGATGTTCCAAAAGTATGTGCTTGCTGTCCGCTTGGATCAGGCAGTCGTCCAAATAAGGGTTAATTTGTATCCCTTGAAGTATGCAGTAGGCAATTACTGATGCCAGGCATTTCGTGAATACTCTGGGCGCAGTAGATAAGCCAAAGGGCAATGCAGAGAATTGATAGTGAATTGAACCTGCAAGAAATCTGAGGCATCTTCTGCAGCTTTGTCTGATTGGGACCTGCAGGTATGCCTCCTTGAGGTCCAATGTTACCAGCCAAAACCCCTTGCCCAGCATGGGAAGAAGCTGCTATAATGTGAGCATCTTGAATTTTGGTACTAGTAAGAATGTGTTTAGGATGGATAAGTCCAAAATGGGTCTCCAGTCGGTTCCTTTCCTTGGTACCAGAAATAGCCTGGAATAAAACCCTTGACCTTGTTCGTGAGTAGGTACCTCTTGAATAGCTTTCATGTCTATGAGCTTTGAAATTTGCAGTTGTGCCTCTGCCCTTTGATTGTGTGGCAGGTTTGGCATGCCTCTCATTTTTGGAAGAGTGTGAAAATGAAATCTGTAGCCTCTGTTTATAACGTCCAGGATCCATTTTTGTCTGTTGTGACCATATGCCAATTTCTTGCAAATAATGCCAGCTTTCCTCCCAAGGGTGCTGCCAGCTGAGACTTGCTTGGCATGGAAAGGAGGAAGTCATTGGGTTTCTTTCCTGTATTGCTGTGCACCGTTTTCACCACCTCTTGGTGCTGGAGCTTGCCATTGCCTGCCACTATAAGATCCTTGTGATTGACCTCTACCCCTTGTGCGCCTACACCTTCCTCTTTGGGGCCTGTCCGTGGCTGGAAAGGACCAGTTTTTAGAAGGCCAATTTCTGCTAAAACGTGGTGGTTGAACCTGTAGAAATGCTTTGACAGTTTGCATAGATTTGGCTTTTTCTTCCATTTTCCGTAGTATCCCCTCAGCATTAGTACCAAATAGCACATCCTTTTGTAAAGGAGCATCTAGTAACTTAGCTTTCACATGATCAGGCAAGATTTGTTCCCTACGCTATGCATGCCTACGAATGACTGTTCCTGTAACTGCAGCTCTACTTGAGGCCTCTAGGGCATCATAACCACATTGTAAGGTGTGTTTACCCACTTGTTCTGCACTATGCATCATATCCTGCAACTCCTTCAAATCTGGTTGTTCAGGTTGAGACATTTTATTTCTTAATTGTGATAACAGAAACTGCTGATATTTAAGCATATGAAACTGACAATTTAAGGCCCTCATGGCTAGGGTGGCTGAGGTATATACCTTTTTTCTCTACCTTTCTAAGGATCTTGTCTCTCTTTCGGAAGGAAGTGGATTCTTAGCAGGAGAGGCCTTCATTCCCTTGGGGCCTTGAGAAATGGTTTCAGGGTCAGCATTATGGCTTTTGAAAAGAAATTGGTGAGAGTTAGGAACTCTGTAGTACCTATCACGCTTGACTGGGGCAGGAGGCAGGGAATCCGGGTTAAGGCAAGCCTCCGAATAAACATCAAGTACATCCAAGACAGGAGGAATCGCCAGAGGTCTGTGTTGCGGTAACAAAAGAAATTCCCTCAGTCTTTTCTTGGAATCAGAAAAGTCTTGGCCTTCCCAATGGAAGTGTTCCCTCAAAGTGTGCAAGGTTTCCCCAAAAGAATAATCCTCAGGGGGAGATACAGAAGGAATGGATTGCTCTGCATCAGAATCTTCAAAAGGGGAGTAAGATTGCTCTTCTACATCAGAGTGTTCTGAAAAAATGGAGCCCTGATCAGTAGAGGGAGAATCTTCCTCCACTCTGGGCCTCTTGTCAGGAGGGGGTTGGGAACCCCTGATAAGAGTAATTAAATCCTCAGCCATTTTAAGCATCTGTTTTTTAGGCATGGGACTTGTGGATTGGCCCTGTGCAACAGGCCTCTTGGGATGCCTGGCTGATTTGGACTTAGTAAAGGCCTTAATGGAAAAGGAAGATGAAGGTCTAAAGACACCATGGGTGGAAGTGGACCTGTCCACATTAGGAGACTCAACGCTCACAATGGTTTCGGTGGTTGTAGTCTGGGTATGGGCCGAGGTACCTGCGGTCTCGGGTACAGAAGACCCCGCCAAGGAGGTGTCGTCGGTAGTCAGGGACTGCATAGGCGTCTCACGGAGAACCGGACCAAGTGTAGGTGGTTTTGGCGTGGTGTCGGTGGAGACCGCAGACCTCGTGTGTTGGTCCTTGTCCTTGCGTTTTTTGGACAAAACGGTAGTCGGAGTCTCCGACGACATTTTATAATCAAATGCTTTACCAAATAAATGTTGGGCGAACTCCACCCGACGCTTGATAGTGCGTTTATTGAAAGTAGCACAAAAGCGACAGCCCGAGACGTCGTGGTCTGGGCCTAAACAAGGTATGCAAAGGGAATAGAAATCCTTATGCGGTATTTGCTTCCCACAAGAAATACAATTGTTAACTTTTTCTGACATCGGTCTGAGGCAAGAAAAGTTTCCCCAACGGGGTACTTGGCTTTAATGAAGACTTCGGTTTCCAAATTTTTCGTAAATTCAGGAGATGGCCGACCGGCACTTGCGAACTGCTTCTGCTTCGGGCACCGTGCGGCAAAAAAGACTGAAGAAAATGGCGTCGGCTGTGTCTTATATACTCCTGCCTCTCTGACGTCAGGAAAAGAAGCGACAACAACAGACGCCGGACCAAGACTTTGGAATTCGGCCGACCGTGGGACCGCCTGACGGCAGAGAACCCATATGTTATTACTGCAGCTGTATGCACGATGAACATCAAGAGTAATCCAAATATCAAAAAGCCCAAAAAGGGCAACTCTAATCTAACAAGCTGTAAGAAAAGGCCCAAGGCCAACAGGCCAAAGTCAAGCACTAGAGATTTACTGGGAAAAGGGGAAAAACAGAAAAATCTGCTAAACTAGGTAATACTATGTAAATATAATAGCAGAAAGATATAAAAATGCAATAGAAAAACTTGCTGAAAGTTGAAAATTCCCACAAAAGTCTCTAGCAACGCTGGAAACCAAGAGATCTGTGCCACGGCAAACTAGATCTGAAGTAATTCCAGCAGTGCATTGTGGGATAAGGGGTTGGGTCAAGAGCTACTGGAAAACTTAGGGCTTGCTAGTCGGCCGTGTCGGAGCCAAGGATCGGCTCCTAACTCATCAGTGAAGAATGAATGGCGAGATTGAACAACTTCACATCAAAATTCTTAACTTTAAAATGATTACAGATCAAAAGGCAACTCCAAGAATACATTTTTTCACAAAGGATAGTATAGCTCACACCTCCATCCTATCAGTAGTCAGTGAAGTGACACCTAGAAAGATGCAATAGTTGTACTGGAGAAAATTAATCTGACTCATAAGGCAAATCAAATCTTCATTTATTAAAGTAATAATTCTGAACAGTAAATCTAATAAGTAATCGTAATTTTGCTTCAATGATTACAGAATGAAAATGAAGCTAAAGAGTGAAGCTACACAGCTACAGAAACACAAACAAGAAAATAAGAGACGTTTTGACTCAAACACTCAGAAAATTGCCTTTCAGCAAATTCACTTACCAAAAGAAAATAATGGTCTTCAGGTTCCGCCCGAAGGTATTTAAATATAACCTGTTCCATAAACCTTTCCATGAGATCCCAGTCTTCAACAATACCATGACGAATAGGCCACTGGTACACATTAAAACAAAAACAAAAATGTAGTTATAACACAGGTAAGGTCTTCCAAACAAATTTTGCTCAAATAACAGGAATATTTTCTACAATTTAAGCAGCTAAGTAAGAGAGGACTATAACGCTAATTCCAGGGAGTTGTGAAATGTATTTGAACCATTGTCCGTAAAACCAACAGATTGTGTCACATTATTAAAATGAAATGAAGATGAAGTACTGAGTGAAAAGTAGTAATCATGCTTGCCAAGCATTTCCAAGAAAAGGTGCCAAGGAAGTGTGGGTTCAAATTTATTAGCAAAATAAAGGTGTTTGGGAGTATACATAGGTGTCATAAAATTCGGATCACATTCATCTAACAAAATATGGGGAAAATAAATCTCGAGTACCAAGGAACCCAGAAGCACATCCACCCCACCCACCAAAACACACAAAATATGAACATATAACAAATAGTTTTCGCTTCTATACAAAAAACAGTGAAGCCTCCCAGATTTTTTTCATGTAGTTTAGTTTATGTGACATATATATTGCCCAATGGAATGTATGCAAAAGTTTTTACGTAGACAAAACTACTTGCTCCCTTCAGGGACAGAACACAAACATCAGTTTGCTATTTCTAAGAAAAATGAAGTAAAGTATTAGGTACACATTAGAATGTTAAAAAAACAAAATTCATGTGCTTTGTACTGGGTCATCAACTTAAGGATGTGAGGAGGATTGTGAACAGGATCTAAAAGTTAATTAATTCAGATGGCAAATGTATCCACATGCCTTGGAAAAGGCAGGTTAAAATTGGGTTGAAGTTTAGGTTATCTGAAAGCTAAAGCATTTGAAATTAATGAGATGGCATTTTATTATATTCACTAGTTTAATGGAGTCATTCAATTGATATAATTAAGTATTTACATGTGATCTCTGGTGTAGTAATCAGTCTGAAGAAGTCTTAGTTAAAATACGTCGTTAAAGAAGAATGTGTGTATTGTGATTAAAGTGTTTCTACTGCATTTATTTTAGTGGTCTTATTCACTTTTTATCCTTTCTATGCTTTGGCTGGTGGTTATTTTCACATCATGCCAACTTTCAAGCTGAACAGTAAAGAGTTCAATAAGAAAGAAAAGCATAAAAGACACCCAATTAAAGTAAGCTGATGACTCAAGGGACTGAGGGGGGTCATTGATGGTCTGCAGATCGGAAAGTTCTACTTGCAAAGCACAAGGATCAGACACAATTAAAGTCCTCAGTACAAAAACTGCAGGACTGTTTTACAAATATGCCGTGCCGTTAACAGAAAAGCTTCACTGCTGTTTGTTGGTCAGGCTACAACAATGTTCAGGTTGCTTCTTCCAGAAGGAGGCATCCAATTTTTTTTTTAAAGCTGGGGATCTGTTTTATAATTCTCTAAATGCGCTCATCTAGACTTGTATATAAAAATATATATGTAACTGTTCTACTACACATTTTGCTCCAATTTCAACAAAAAAGGAGAAACACAATAACCCAATTATCAAACCAAACATTAAAATATAATTTTGTTTCAGTATTTAAGAGTATACAAAAATGAAGATGCTTGCATATACAGAGTTGAGTGCTTAAATATTTCCAAGTACCCACATACTTTTAACAGCGTTGTTTAATGTGCCATTTAAATGCATTTTCAAATCAGATATATATATATAGGATAAGCAAATCACAATACTTATTTACCTTTGTTGCATATGTTGGTTTATCTATTGCTTCATCCCCAATAAAGAAGTCCAAGTCATCCACACCTTTCATCACCCTTCTCTGAGCCTGATCACCAACTTTTGCAGATTCCTTTATGGCGATACCTAAAAGCAGGTAAACAAAAAGTGTAAAATACATAATTCAATGTAAGCAGTAGAAAAGTACAGTTGTGTACACTTGTATTCACTGTTGCAGTCATCACATTTGGGTTATCTGCTTGCAGTAGCCCTCAGTCAGTCTGATTATCAAAGTCTTGGCGCCTGTGTCGGTTGCTCTCTCATCCTCCGTGATGTCAGGTAATCAGGGAGATAAAGCATGTAGCCGATGCCATTACATCAGTTTTTCTTGCCCATATATATATATATATATATATATATATATATATATATATATATATATATATACATACATATATACATATACACACACACACACACACACAAGGTTATACCTCCAACAAAAAAGCAAATACACCAAAAAGCTTTTAAGTACAGTAAATGAGAATAGAGGTATAGCCAAAAGAAGTCAGGGGACTGGAGGGAGGGTAACAGGACTGCAACAGTGAATACACTTTTAACATCTACATTTATGGTAAGTGTACACAACTGTACTATGTTCTTCGTGTTTCACTGTTGCAGTCATCACATTTGGGTAGATTCCCAAAGCTAAGGATGGGAGGAAAAATTTAGATAGAATTAGGAGCAGCTATAAGACCCTGCAAGACTGTAGTGGCAAAGCCATCTCTGGATTTAGAGAAAATTGGCAAATGGTACTGCTTGTTGAAAGTATGTACAGAACTCCAGGTAGCAGCTTCTAGTACGTCTCTGGTAGGGACACCTCTGAGAAAGGCTGTATAGGTGGATGCAACCCTGGTTCAATGGGGTCTAATCCCCTTTGTGATAGGTTTTCCATGGTGCTTATAGCAGAAATTAATGCAATGGCCTATCCATTTAGAAATGGTTTGCTTTAAATAGCCTTCCCCTCTGCCCCTGCAGCAAATGCCACCAGCAGTTGTTCAGATTTCCTTTGAGGTTTAGTCCTGATAAAGTAAAATCTAAGTTGTCTGTTCACATTGAAGGAGTGCAGTATCAGTTCCCCTTTGTTCTGTGAATTAGAAAAAGAAGGTTGGCAAATGAATGGACTGATTAAGAGCCACACTGGATACCACCTTGGGCATGAAAAAGGGATTGGTCTTGAGGGACACCCTGTCTGCATGAAAGATGATGGAAGGCTCCACCTGCCATAAGGGCTTGTAATTCACATACCCTTCTTGCTGAAGTGATTGCTAAAAGGAAAGCTGTTTTCCAAGAAAGGAATTTTAACTCTGCAGTTGCAGCTGGTTCAAAAGGAGGAAGAGTGAGTTTTTCCAATACAAAATTAAAGTCTCAGGCTGGAGTTGGGGATCTCCTGTGTGGTCTTAAGTTTTTGGCCCCCTCTGAGGAACTGCTTGGCCACTGGGTGAGAAAAGAGAGGTGGTTCTGTGTTGTAATGAGCTGAAATTGTTGAGCCATGAATTTTGATGGAGGAAAAGGAAAGGCCCTTGTGAAGCATCTCAGTTAAGTACTGAAGAATCTGAGGTAAACTGGGCGCCGTTGTGGCCATCCCTTGAGTCTGGTTCCAGGCACAGAATCTTTCCCATTTTTTAGCATAAGATTTTCGAGTAATAGGCCTCCTCGACTCCAAAATGACATCCACACGTGTTTACTGAGGGATGGTAACTGAGAGATTAGGTAATTAGCCAGGCTGCCAGGTTCAGGGTTTGAAGCTGGGGGTGCAGAATCTGGCTCTCCTGCTGAGACAGCAGGGTAGGGGTCTGAGGTAGGTGCCATGGGGCCAGCTGTGACACACTGCGCAAGAGGGGGGTACCAGTGTTGGCATGGCCAGTCTGGTGCAATCAGTATCATCCTTGGTTTGTCCTGTTTGATCTTTAGCAGTACTTTGGAGAGGAGAGGCAGAGCAGGAAAGGCATAAACTGATAGATTTTTCCAGCTGAAGGACAGAGCATCCACTTTCCAAGCTCGTTTGTGGGGAGTCCTTGTGCAGAATTTGTCCAATTGGTAGTTCTGGGGGGAGGCAAACAGGTCTTTATCTGGGATCCCCCATTTACTGATCAACATGTTGAAAATCTTTGGTTCCAGTTTCCACTCGTGTAGGTTCATGAGGCTTCTGCTTAGTTGGTCTGCCAGTGTATTTAGTTTTCCTAGCAGGAATGGAGCCTGCAGATGAACTTGGTAGCTCAAGGCTGTGTTCCACAGAGCCATGGCTAGTCTGCAGAGGGGGTAAGAATGGGTACCCCCCTGCTTGTTTATGCACCACATAACGGTGGTGTTGTCCGTCTTTACCATTAATTGTCCTGTAAGAATGTGGTCCTTGAAGGTTGTCAGAGCATTCTGTACAGCTAACATTTCTTTTTGATTGATATGCAGGTGCATTTGACTTTGGTTCCATTTGCCCTGAACGCACTTCCCTGCCAGGTGAGCCCCCCCCCCCCCCATGCATAATCTGATGCATCTGTTAGGGTTTGGGCAGCAGGGGGTAGAGTGAATGGTAGTCCCTTGATTTGGTGGCGGACCTCTGCCCATCAAAGGAATTCTAACCGTAGGCAAGGTATGATAGGAATCATTGCTTCTAGATCCTGAGAATGTTGACACCATAGGCTTTTTAGATACCATTGTAGTTTCCTCATAAGCAGTCTTGCATATGGAATTAGTAGAATGCACGAAGCCATGAACCCCAAGGCTTGCAGTATTTGCCTTGCAGATAGCAGGGTTTTTGTGGCCACTAGTCTAAAGTAAATTGTCAAATAAATTTGTTTCTCTGGCGTGAGGAAAGCCACCTGGGAAGTTGTGTTCAAGCTTGCTCCCAGGAATACAATTTGTTGACAGAGTACCAGCTGTGATTTCTTTTCGTTTATGGTGTACCCCAGATAATTTAACACCTTTTGTACAAATGCCAGATGATTCAGAAGTATGTCTTGGCTTTCTGCCTGAATTAGACAATCGTCCAGGTATGGGTATATTTGAATATTTCCTTGCCTGTAAAATGACTGGAGCTAGGCACTTTGTGAATACCTTGGGCACAGTAGATAAGCCAAAGGGCAGTGCAGAGAACTGATGGTGCATGCAGCCTGCTTTGAAGCATAGGTATTTTCTGCAAAATTCCCTGACTGGGATGTGCAGGTAGGCTTCCTTTAAATCCAGTGTTGCCAACCGGGCATCTTTGCCCATCATGGGAAGCAAATGGTGGAGAGTTAGCATCTTGAATTTTGGAATCACCAAAAAGGTGTTTAGGATAGACAGGTCCAGGATAGGATACCATGAGTTGTCTTTTCTGGGTACCAGGAAAAGTCTTCAGTGGAAACCTTGTCCCTTTTCCTCTTCTGGTACAGTCTGAATAGCCTTTAATCTTAAAGAGAGAGAGTACTTGCTTTTGAGCCTCTGCCCACTGATTTGGGGGTAGATCTGGCCAACCGCTGGGGTTGGTAACGTGTGGAAGTGAAATCTGTATCCTTGGGAAATGTTTAAAACCCATTTGTCCTGGGTAATGAGTTCCCAGTTTTTTGCTTGCATAGCAATCTTTCCCCCAAAGGAGCAGTCAGTTGAGAAGCGTCTGGAAGTTTTAAAGTTAAGTCATTGAGACAGCTTACCATGGGGGGAGTCTTACTACTCCCTGATTTGGAAGTGGAAGCCCCCCACTGCTTAGTCCTGTGTGTACCCTGGGACTGAAGCCTGGGTGTTCTGTTAGTTCTGGGTTTGAACCAAGTACAGACCCGGTGACAGCAGCCCTGCAAGATGCCTGTAGTGAATCAAAACCACATTGCAAAGTATGTTTTCCAACCTGTTCAGCAGAATACATTAAATCCTGTAAATCCTTATTTTCAGCACAATCAGGAATCATTTTCTCTTTAAGCAATCCAATAATATGCTGCTGATACTTTAACATATGAAACTGGCAATTTAAGGCCCTGATGGCCAAGGTTGCAGAGGTGTATACCTTCTTACACCATCTAGCCAGGGCCCTGGAATCTCTATCAGAGGGGGTAGGATTTTTGGCAGTAGCAGCCTTAGTGCTCTTGGGTCCCTGTGAAATGGTCTCAGGATCCGCAGTAGGATTTTTAAAAAAGGAACTTGTGAGAATCAGGAACCCTGCAATATCTATCAGGTTTTCTGGGAGCAGGAAGGGGCCAAGCTAGATTCCGAAAAGGCATAGTCAACAATGTCCAGCACTGGAGGAATAGCTAAGGGCCTGTGTTGGGGCAGGAGTAAGAAATCTCTAAGCCTCTTTTTAGAATCAGAGTAATCCTGGCTTTTCCAGTGAAAATGCTCCCTAAGAGTATGCAAGGTTTCACCAAAAGAAAAATCCTCACCCTGATGAGAAATACAGCCCAGGTTAAAAAGGTGGAAAAGTGAAGCTGCAGCAATGGGAAGCTTTCATTCAATAAAGAATAAACTGCTCACAACTATGAACAATTATCAAACAGCAGAAACAGCACACACAGCAAACGGAGTACGGAAACCACACAAGATAAAAAAGTAGTTAACAAAATAGAAACAAGTCAGCCTCACTTTCAAAATCACATCTTACTTAAAGACTCCAGAAATCTCTAGATCCCGGATCAGGCGCCGAAAGCTAGTTTCAGCCAGGTGCCACTTTAGCCAGACTTTTAGGTTTGCTTTACAAGGCGCCCAAACCAATCAAAACTAGTCAACCAAAGTGTCATCATATGAATGTACCAACTGAGGTATAATTAAGAATTCACATAAAAAAATAAAAATAAAAAATATATATCCACATTGACTAGTACAAAACCAACTATATATAGGGCAAAAGTTATTACAGAAACAATCTTAAAATAGTTGGTATATTCATATGATGATACTTTGGTTGACTAGTTTTGATTGGTTTGGGCTCGACCAATTACTAGAGCTCTTAAGATTTTTAAACCTGCTCAGTAGTTACTGCCTTGTAAAGTCTGAAGAAGCCTAAGGGTGAAAAGCGCTTACTGGAATAAACCTGTTTTTTGATCAATTTTGGATGCTGGATTTCTTCCCTGGAGTCTTTTAAGTGAGTTGTATGCCATTTGGAGACCACACTTGAACTTTATGACTTTTTTATGAACAATTATCAACTTATCTGAGTTTGGCAAACAATTTGCATCTTACACAGCATTTCAACAAGTTTTGGAATATTTACTCCAGACACCACTGCTGTTTTCAACGATAATACAGTGAATGTCTTTAACACTAAGACATAAAAGTATTAATCTGCTTACAAGAAAAAAACAAAAAAAAAAAAAAGACTTTTTTTAATCTGGGAAAAGTCTGTATTAAAGTAACAATCCACAAGAAATACTTTATGAACTTACAAACAAGGTACAGTTAAGTGAGCAAAACATTAAAAGCAGAAAATGAATAGGTTGTCACCTTACCAGGGAGATTTACCAACAGTGGACATCCAATGTTTTTAACTAACTTCTGCAGCCTTCCTGGATGTTCATCAATAATGCAGATATCCCCTGCCTTCTGTATGCCACAGCAAAAGGGAACAAACCTTTCTGCAGATCTTCATAGTAGACAAGGATTCAATAGCAGTAGTGCACCCTTTGAGGATGCAGAAAACAAAGAGCATTCTCCTGTCCTCAGTCTAGAAGGTCCTCAAGAATGTTCCCTTATGGTGCTTATCTACAAAAGCAGAGTTATTCAGGGTAACACTGACATGACTCCCCAAAAAGTACAGTTGTGTACACTTACTATAAATGTAAACGTTCGAGTGCTGTGGTACCAGAGGCTTAGTATTTCTGCATCGGCTGCTGTTGCTTCAGGACTGACGTCAGGTCGTCAGTAGTATAAAGAAAGGCAGCAGACGCCATTACATCTGTTTTTCTTGCCCTAACCTGCCAGGAGCCCCCAAGTGGAAGCCAGGTTCTGGTGGAAGAACCCCACCAGTAGTAAGTAAATACCAAAATGTCCCTTGTAAGGAAACAGAAAAAAGACTAGGGGGATGGAGGGAGGGAAACCAGGACTGCAACAGTGAATACACTCAAACATTTATATTTATGGTAAGTGTACACAAACATACTATGTTCTTCGTGTTTCACTGTTACAGTCATCACATTTGGGTTGCTTCCCAAAGCTGAGGAGTTGGGTGGAGGCAGTCAAGGAAACTAGGGGCTGGCTAGGATGCCTTGCAAGACTGCAGAGGCAAACCCTGCCTGGATTTGGAGAAGATATGCAGGTGGCAATGTTTGGTAAAGGTGTGAACAGATGTCGAGGTGGCAGCTTTCAGGATGTCCCTGGTGGGGACTCCTCTAAGGAAAGCTGCAGAGGTGGAGGCTGCTTTGGTGGAGTGAGCCCCGACTCGCTTGGGGGGGGGGGGCTTTCCATGTTGTTTGTAGCAGAAATGGATGCAGTGTGCTATCTATTTGGAAATGGTTTGTTTGGAGATGTCTTTGCCCTCTGCCCCTGCAGCAAAGCTAACCAGTAATTGATCAGACTTTCTGAAGAATTTAGTCCTGTCTAGATAGAATCTGAGGTGTCTGTGCACATCTAGAGAATGCAAGATCCTTTCCCCCTTGTTCTGTGGGTTAGGAAAAAAGGTGGGCAAATGACTGGATTGGTTGAGAGCCACACTGGATACCACCCTGAGCATGAAGTTTGGGTTAGTCCTGAGGGATACCCTGTCAGCATGGAAGATGATGAAGGGTTCCACAGCCATGAGTGCTTGCAGCTCGGAGACCCTTCTGGCTGAAGTGATGGCCAGAAGGAAAGCTGTCTTCCAGGAGAGAAATTTTAGCTGTGCTGAAGAGGCTGGCTCAAAGCGGGGTAAGGTGAGCTTTTCCAACACAAAGTTAAGGTCCCAAGCTGGGGTTGGTGCTCTTCTGGGAGGCCTCAAGTTGCTAGCCCCTCTTAGAAAATGTTTGATCAGAGGGTGTGAGAAAAGGGGCTGCTCAGTGGGAAAATCAGAGATAGAAGAGGTATGAATTTTAATAGAGGAAAAGGAGAGGCAACTGTGTAGCAGGTCAGCTAAGTAATCCAGGATGAGAGGGAGGGAGGGCTGTACCGTATTAGCTCCCTTAGCCTGAATCCAGGTGCAGAACCTTTTCCAATTGTCAGCATAAGACTGTCTAGTGCTAGGGCGTCTGGCCTCACATATAACATCTAGAATCTGTTTACTGAGGTTGGCAGATTGGTCGGGGGTTAGGGAATAAGCCAAGCTGCCAATCTGAGTGCCTGCAATTGAGGAGGCATGAATTCTCCTTCCCTCTGGGTCAGGAGGTTTAGAATCTGAGGGAGATGCAATGTTGGCAGTGTGGACAGGCTGCGCAGCAAAGGGTACCAGTGCTGGCGAAGACAGTCTGGAGCTATAAGAATTGTCCTTTGTTTTTCCTCCTTTACTTTGAGCAGTACCCTGAGGATGAGAGGTAGTGGAGGAAAGGCATAGACCGATAGACTGACCCAGGGGAAGGACAGGGCATCCATTTTCCAAGCCATGCAGTGATGCTCCCTGGTGCACAACTTGCTGAGCTGATGGTTGGTGTAGGAGGCAAAGAGGTAGACCTTCGGGGTACCCCACATCTGAGTTATTAGGGTAAAGGTTCTTCTGTTGAGCTGTCACTTGTGTGGGTCCAGAAGATTTTTGCTTAAGTGGTCTGCCAGTGAGTTTAGAGAACCTGGTAGGAATTGTGCTAACAGGTGGAATTGCCTGGTAGAGGCTGTGTGCCAAAGGGTAATGGGCAGCCTGCATAGAGGGTAGTAGTGAGTCCCTCCCTGTTTGTTGATATACCACATCACAGTGGTATTTGTCTGTTTTGATCAGGCGAGCTCCTAGGGAAAGAAGAGGCTTGGAAAGCTATCAAGGCGTGCTGGACAGCTATCATCTATTTTTGGTTGATGTGCAGATGGATTTGCTGTGGGCTCCAAAGACCCTGTGTGCACCTGCAATCCAGGTGTGCACCCCAAGCATAGTCTGATGAGTCTGTGGTGAGGGTCTGGGCAGCGGGGGTGGGGGGGTGGGGAGAAAGGTAGTCCCTTGTTGTGGGAGCATGCTGTTGCCCACCAAAGAAAATCTTTTCTGAGGCAAGGTATTATAGGTATAAAAGTCTCCAGGTCTTGAGAGTGTTTACAGCAAAGTCTTTTTAGGTACCATTGAAGTTTCCTCATATGCAGTCTGCCATACGGAATGAGTAGAATGCAAAATGCCATGAACCCCAAGAGCTTGCAGGATTTTCCTTGCAGATAGCTGGGGTCTGGTGGCTAGTTGAGAGAAGTATGCTATCAGGAAGGTTTGCTTTTCTGGTGTAAGGAATGCCATCTGCGATGCTGTGTCCAGACTTGCTCCCAAGAATATAATCCTTTGAGTGGGTACCTGCTTGGATTTCTTTTCGTCGATTGTGTATCCTAGGGAGGTTAGTAGGCACTTTACAAAGGCCAGGTGCTTGAGCAGCTAGCTTTTCCTGGCTGTCTGCCTGAATTAGGCAGTCATCTAAATATGGGTAAATCTGGATATACTCTTGTCTGCACTCTTGTCTGCAGAAGACAATGGGCCAGATCCAGACATTTTGTGAAAACTCTGGGAGCGGTAGATAAGCCAAAGGGAAGTGTAGAGAAATGAAAGTGCTGACATCCTACCCTGAAACTGAGATGTTTCCTGCATGATTACCTGATAGGAATGAGGAGGTAGTCCTCTTTTAGGTCCAGGGTGGCTAGCCAACGATCCTTGGAAAGCATGGGTAGCAGCTGCTGGAGGGTGAGCATTTTGAATTTTGGGATCACCAGGGAGGTGATCCAAATGGATGAATGGATAGATCCAGGATGGGCCACCAGGTGCCCGCTTTTCTAGGTACCAGAAAAAATCTGGAGGAGAAACCTTGGCCTTTGCGTTCTGCAGGAACGTGCTCCACTGCCCTCCGAGAACAGGGAAAGGACATGCGTTTGCACCTCTGCCCACTGGTTTGGAGATAGATCTGGGAACCCTTCTGGAGTTGGAAGTGTGAGGAAAGAAAATTTGTATCCCTAGGACACTATGTTGAGAACCCAACAGTCTTTGGTAATGGTGGCCCAGGTGCGTGCGTGAAATGAGAGTTTTCCTCCTAGGGGTAAGTGAAGGTGGGCAGAGGGAGGGGGTGGGGGAGGAGAGTAATTGTGAGTTCTTACCATAAGGGGGTGGCTTAAAACTGCCTGGTTTTGAAGTGGAGGTAGTCCACTGCTTCGGTCCCTGCATTCCCTGTGGCTGCTGTCTGGGGTGTGTGGTGCCACGGCATCTGGGATGAACTAACCTGGTGGTCGCAGGAAAGGACCAGTGCTTGGAGGGACAATGCCTGCTGAACCTGGGTGGCTGGACCTGTAAGAAATCCTTAACTGTCTGCAAAGATTTTGCTTTTTCTTCCATCTTTTTTAAGACCTCTTCTGCCTTAGTGCCAAATAAATTGTCTTTGTGCAAGGGAGCATCCAACAATTTAGATTTAACATGGTCTGGCAAGGGCTGTTCCTTAAGCCATGCATGCCTTCTAAGGACAGAACCGGTGACTGCTGCCTTGCAAGAAGCTTCTAGGGCGTCAAAACCACAGTGCAAGGTGTGTTTAGTTACTGGACTTACAGAATGCATTAACTCTTGTAACTCTTCAGATTTTGCACAAGCATGAAAGGAAGACATCTTTTGTTTGAGGAGTTCCAGGGTATGTTGTTGAAATTTTAGCATATGGAACTGACAATTTAGTGCTTTGATAGCAAGAGTAGCAGAGGTGTATACTTTTTTTACCCAATCTGTCTAGGGCTTGGGAATCCCTATCTGACGGGGTGGGACTCTTAGCAGAGGTTGCTATAATTCCTTTAGACCCTTGAGAAATTACCTCAGAGTCAGCAGTAGGATTTTTAAAAAGAAATTTGTGTGAATCAGGGACTCCAATACCGGTCTGGTTTTCTGGCCGCAGGAGGGAGAGGGTGCCAGGAGTTAAACTGGATTCCAGGAAAAGATCCTCCACAACATCCAGGACTGGTGGAATGGCCAGGGGTCTGTGCTGTGGAAGATCTAAACATTCCCGGACTCTCTTTTTAGACTGAGGGTAGTCCTGAATTCCCCATTGAAAATGCTCCCTTAAGGTATGAAGCGTTTCCCCAAAGGAAGAATCCTCTTGGGGAGAGGCTGAAGGAATGGAGTCCTCTGCATCAGAATCCTCATAAGTAGAGGGGTTGCATGTCTTCATATTCAGATGCATCAGATTCATCAGACTCCTGTTCAGACAAAACTACAGGGGACAGACCTCTTTCTTTTGGAAGGGGTTGCTTGGTTTCCCCTGATTAGCATAAGGTCTTCTGCCATTTTAAGTATTTGAGAATGAGGCAAAAAAGCAAGTGCCTGAGATAAATTTGTCAGTTTCTTGGGTGTGGTTCGTACCCTGGGCCTAAGAAACTCTGTAGTTTTTGAAACAACTGCAGAAGTTATTGGTTTGTGTCGAGAATAGGTAGTGCGAAGAACTTCTTCAGAAGCCGGTGCCTGCTCAGCAGCTCTGGATCTATCCAGGGTAGAGACGACTGCAGGATCCTTAATCAAAGAAGAGTTTTGCGGCATACCGGACTCTGAAAGGGTCTCTGTAGCAGCCTGCGAATCCACAGAAGTGGGCATCAGGGACTGCGAAAGCACCTCATTGAGGACCGGAGAACTGACTACTAGCTTAGTGGGCACATCATCGGTAGGTTTGGACCTGTGCGGTCTCTGTCTTTATCTTTACTTTTTTTGGAAGACCTGCTGTCAGATGGCACCGAAGCCATATCGGAATTAGAGGACTGTAAGTGAAAATATTTAGCTATGATAAGGGCCAGACAACATATAGTTCTGGCAAGCGACAGCGGGGGACGTCGTGGTCTGGGCCTAAGCAAGTGACGCAGTAAGAATGAAAGTCTCTGTGTGGTATTTGCTTTCCACAGGCGAGACAATTGTCAACTTTTTCTGACACTGGTTAGTGCAAGAAAAAAGGATCCCCGACGAGGTACTTAGCTTTAGAAGACTTCAGCTTCAATTCGGAAGACGAAACACAGGTAGCGGCCGACCGGCAGTCGTGCAAATTACTTCTGCTTTGGGCTCCGCAGCAAGAAGGACGGATGTAATAGCGTCGGCTGCCTTACTTTATACTACAGATGACCTGACGTCAGTCCTGAACCGACAGCAACTGACGCAGAAACACTAAGCCTCTGGTATTCAGGCCGGCCGAGGGCTACCTGGCAGACATAACCCAAATGTGATGACTGCAACAGTGAAACACTAAGAAAGTACAGTTGTGTACACTTACCATAAATGTAGCTGTCTGAGTGTATTCACTGTTGCAGTCATCACACTTGGGTTATCTGCCTGCAGGTAGACCTCAGTCAGCCCGAATACCAGAGTCTTAGAATTTCTGAGTCGGATGCTGTCGCTTCATCCATGACGTCAAGGGTATAAAACAGGCAGCCGACACCATTACATCAGTTTTTCTTGCCCCAAATGTCAGGAGCCCCCAAATAGGAAGCTAGTATATGGTGGGGAACACCACCAGTTGAAAGAAAATACCAATTCCATTAGGAATGGCCTTAGAGAGGAGAGGTAGAAAGATGGAGAAAGCCAGGGGGCTGGAGGGAGGGAAACCAGGACTGCAACAGTGAATACATGCGAACATCTACATTTATGGTAAGTGTACACAACTGTACTAGGTTCTTCATCTTTCACTGTTGCAGTCATCAAACGTGGGTTGATTCCCAAAGCTGAGAAAGGGTGGAGGCAGTCAAGATGTGTTAGGGCTGGCTAGTATGCCTTGCAAGACTGCTGTAGCAAATCCAGCTCTGGCTTTAGAAAAGATTGGTAAATGGTAATGCCTAGTGAAGGTGTGAACAGAACTCCAGGTTGCAGCTTCCAGAATGTCTCTGGTAGGGACTCCCCTGAGAAATGCTGCAGAGGTGGAGGTAGCCCTAGTGGAATACAGTCTTATCCCAGGTTTTCCATGGTGCTTGAAGCAGAAATGGATGCAGTGTGCTATCCATTTGGAAACAGCCTTACCCTCTACCCCTGTAGCAAAGCTGACTAGCAGCTAGTCAGATTTTCTGAAATGTTTAGTCCTGTCAAGGTAGAACCTGAAATGTCTGTGCATGTCCAAGGAGTGCAGCATTCTTTCCCCTTTATTCTGAGGGATAGGGAAAAAGGCAGGCAAATGGATGGATTGGTTTAGAGACACACTGGACACTACCTTAGGCATAAAGGACTGGTTAAGTCCTGAGGGAAACCCTGTCAGCATTGAAAATAATGAAGGGTTCCACAGCCATTAGTGCCTGTAACTCAGACACTCTTCTTGCTGAAGTTATGGCCAAAAGCAAGGCTGTTTTCCAAGAGAGGAATTTTAACTCTGCTGAAGCTGCAGGTTCAAAAGGGGGTAGCGTGAGCTTTTCCAGTACACAGTTAAGGTCCCAGGCACGGGTGGGCGTTCTCCTAAGGGGCCTTAAGTTGTTAGCCATTCTCAGGAATTGTTTGATGATAGGGTGAGAAAATAGAGGTGGCTCAGTATTATAATGAGCCGAGATGGCAGAGGCATGAATCTTAATGGAGAAAGATAGGCCTCTGTGGAGTAGATCTGCTAGGTAATCCAGGATTAGAGGTAAGGAGGGCACTGCTGTGTCCTGCCACTGAGACTGATTCCAAGAACAATATCTTTTCCACTTTTCAGCATATGATTTCTTAGTACTAGGTCTTCTGGCTTCAAGAATGATGTCCAGCACCTGTTTGCTGATGGTTGCTGGTGGAGTATTCAAGGGATAAGCCAGGCTGCTAGGTTTAAGGATTGCAACTGTGGATGCAAAATTTGTCCCTCCTGCTGTGACAACAGGTTAGGAGTCTGGTGAAGGTGCACAGTGGCACTGTCAGACTGCACAAGAGTGGGTACCAGTGCGACTGTGGCCAGTCAGTGGCAATAAGAATTCCCTTGGCCTGGCCTGTTTTATCTTGAGTAGTACTTTTGAGAGGAGGGGCAGAGGAGGAAAGGCATAAATAGAGAGGTTTCCCATTGAAATAAGGCATCCACCTTCCAGGACCTGCTGTGAGGGTTCCTGGTGCAGAATTTGCTCAACTGGTGGTTCTCGGGGGAGGCAAATAGGTCCACCTACGGTGACCCCACTTCTGAATCAGAAGGTTGAAGGTGTTAGGCTCCAATTTCCACTCGTGTGGGTCTAGGAGATTTCTGCTTAAGTCGTCTTCCAGAGAATTTTGTTGCCTGGCAGGAATTGAGCTTGCAGATGCACTTGGTTGCTCACGGCTGAGTTCCACAGGGCAATGGCTAACCTGCAGAGTGGGTAAGAATGGGTTCCCCCCTGCTTATGTACCACATAACTGTGGTGTTGTCTGTTTTTATGAGCATTTGTCCTGGAAGGATTAGGTATTTGAAGGCTGTCAGAGTATTCTGCACTGCTAGCATCTCTTTTTGATTGATGTGCAGGCGAATCTGGGCTGGGCTCCAGTGTCCTTGAATGCATTTTCCTGCCATGTGAGCCCCACATGCATAGTCTGATGCGTCTGTTGTCAGGGTTTGGGCGACGAGGGGTTGAGTGAAAAGCCC